>NW_026691435.1:0-104574 GCF_020826845.1 Diceros bicornis minor
TATCTGAGGAAAGACTGGTAATGGAATATATGAAGAACTATTAAAACTCAACAGTAAAAAATTAATTCAACTAGAAACTGGACAAAAGACGTCAAAAGACATTTCACCAAAGAGGAGATACAAGTGGCAGATAAGCACATGAAATGATGTTAAACATCATTAGTCATTCAGGAAAGGCAAATTAAAACCACATGAGAGATCACTACACACCTGTCAGAATGGCTGAGGTAAAAGAAGAATGATAATAGCAAATGATGGTGAGGATGTGGAGGAACTAGTTTTCCCCTCCATTGCTGGTGGGAGTGGAAAATGGCACAGCTACTCTGGAAAACAGTTTGGCATGGTCTTATCAAACCAAACTTGTAACTGCCACTCAACCAGCAAACTCAACTAGTAGGCATTTATCCCAGAGAAATGAAAACTGTGTTCACACAAAAACCTATTCACAGGTGTTCGTAGTACGTTTATTTGAAATAGCCAAAAACTAGAAACAATCCAGATGTTCTTCAGTGGATGAATGGTTAACACACAAACTGGGGCCCATCCATGCCATGGAATACTACTCAGTCATACAAAGGACTGAACTACTGGTACATACAGCAACCCAGATGAATCCCCAGAGAATTATGCTGAGTGAAAACAGCCAGTCCCAAAAGGTTACGCACTATATGTTTCCATTTGTATATAACATTCTTGAAATGAGAAAATTATAGAAAGGAGGACAGATTAGTGGTTGCCAGGGGTTAAAGAGGACCTAGGGGTGGGAGGGATGTGGTTGTAGCTATAAAAGAGAAATGTGAGGGATCCTTGTGGGTATGGAAATATTCTGATTCTTGACTGTATCAATGTCAATGTCTTGGTTGTGATATTGTGCTATAGTTTTGTAAGATGTTACCATTGGGGGAAACTGGGTTAAGGATACATAGATTATTTCTGTATTATTTCTACCACTGCATGTGAATCCACAATAATCTTGAAATCTAAAGTTTAATTAAAAAATATACGTTAGATCATGCCATCCCTCTGTTCCTCCTCTGCTCCTCCTCATGTCCCTCATAGTATAAGGCACAGTGATTCTGAGCTTCACATGACCTGGCCTCTGCCTGCTCCTGGTCTCACTTCCTGGCACTCACCCCTGCTGAGTTTGTTTAACCCCATTGGCATCCTTGCTGTTCCTCAAACACCAAGCACATAGTCCAAACTGAAACTCATTCTATTTCCTTTTTTACTTTGGCTTCCAGGAAACTCAGATTTTGAGACCAGCAATGTTTAAATTCAAGTTTATGAAGCCCCTATCAAGTGCCAGGCCCTGTGCTAGGTGCTTGGGTGATGTCAGTGAACAGGAAAGGTGGAGATCCCTGCCCTGAGGAACCTTATATTCTGTCAGAGGGAGATAGGGACAGGAACAGGAATGGTAATAAAGGGGCCACTGGCATGTTGGGATTGAGGATAGGGCAGGGGAGGGGAGGTTGCAGTGCTGGCCATGGGAGGCCAGGGCTGCCCTCATTGAGCAGATGACATCTGAGGACAGGCTTGGAGCAGGTGAGGGAGTTAGTGGGTATCTGGGGAAGAGCATCCCAGGGAAGGGGACAGCAGGAGAGGCTAGTGTGGTGGAGCAGAGAGGAGGGCTGAGGAGATGGTGACTGAGAGCTGATGGCAGCTGGGCCAAGAGGCAGTGGTGGGCTGGGAGAGGGTGGGCAGGTCTGGTCAAGCCTTGTAAGCAGTGGGAGAATTTGGCTTCTACTCTGTGGGAAATAAGGAGCCATTGCAGGGTTTTGAGCAGAGCAGTGACGTGAATGGACTTCGGCTCTAACTGGACAACTCCGCCTGCTCTTTCGGGGGGCAAGGACGTAAGAAGGAGCCCATTAGGTGGTCATTCCATTAACTCAGGAAAGGTGCGATGGTGATGTGCACCAGGCTAGTGGGGACGTGAAGTGGCTGGATTCTGCATACGGCTGGATGGTAGACCTCACGGTAGCTCACAAACATAGACGTGTGAGGTGAAAAGGGAGGGGTGCTATGGGTGATTTTTGGCCGGGTAGTCTGGAAAGGTGGCATGCAGTGGTCCGGGATGGGGAAGCCCTCAGGTCCCCAGGTTGAGAGGGGTGAAAGGCCTGAACTTCTGGTTTGGACATGTCACGTTGGAGGTAGAAACAGGTACTGCATGTGACTCGGGGTTTGGGAGAGGGGACTAGGACATGGAGATAGAGGTTTGGGACTGCTGTGCATTTTGTTGGATGAATGGGCTTTCTTTTTTTTCTATTTTTTAAAAAATTTTATTTATCAATATTTTTTTTATGGGCAAGAGTCACCCTGAGGTAACATCTGTTGCCAATCTTCCTCCCTCTCTTTTTTCTTTTTTCCCTCCCCAAAGCCCCAGTACATAGTTGTATGTTCTAGTTGTACGTCCTTCTGGTTCTTCTATGTGAGCCACCACCACAGCATGGCTACTGATAGACGAGTGGTGTGGTTGCATGCCCGGGAAGCGAACATGGGCCACTGAAGCGCAGCACGCTGAACTTGAATCACTTGAACCATCAGGGCTGGCTCTGGATGGGGTTTCTGAAAGGGGCTACAGTGAGAGACAAGGACCTAGGACTGAGTCTGGGCCCTCTGATGTGAAGAGGTTGAAGAGAAGACCCTCTTCCTTGGAGCAACTGAGAAGAGCAGCTGATCAGGTGGCAGAAAGCACAGGGAGTACTGTGTGGGTGGGGTAATGGGTGTCAGACGTGGGGGACGCTCAGGGGAACACTGGCAGCAGGACTGGGCAGTGTAGACTGGCTGGGGCTCGGAAAAGGGCAGGCAAAGCCTGACTGGAGTGAGAGGAGAAGACAGCAATGACAGTTCACATGTTTTCCTGCAAAAAAGAATAAGGGTATGTGGTGGTGGCTGGTGGAGGAAGTGAGACCAAGAGCAGGAATTTTGAACATGCAAGACGTACTCGCTTATGTGCATTGTGGTCAGTGATCTTGCTGTGAACCAGAGGCTGCAACGGCCCCTCCTGTCCCCGTCCATCCACACTTCCTTCAACACAGGCACCCAGAGGGGCTTCAAGGGAGAGTGTCTGCAACCAATGAGGTAATCGGATATGGGAAGAAGGTAAACATGGAGACATAAAACACTGTCTAAAGGAAGGGCAGTCGTATTTGAAGTAATTTGAAGATTGACAGGAAATTCATAAAGGGAATATGGAGTTCCATGTACAACAGCAGGAGATTGCCTTATGCATAGCTTCCTGACCTCTGGAAGAACAGAATTTGCTGCTGGCAGAATGCCAAAACATGAAAATGTAAAAGGAATTGAATAGTCTCTCCTAAATCAATTTTGTGAGCCAAATGACCTACAGAGGGATGTGACGTAGTGCAGTTATGTGACACAGAGCGCCCCTGTCTGCTGAATACATTATGCCAATTGATTTTGGAGATAACCAAATACTGCTTTCCATTGGTTTCTGGGAGCCTGATTAAGGCTCCTTAGACAGCCTCCATGGAGGCTGTCTCAGGGAAGCGTGCCTCTTGTTGTGGCTTTGGTGAGCTGATTGTAGAGTCTGTCAGTGGGGTCACCTGGGCCGGGTGTGGAGGAAGGCCTGTGCAGGTGCTTCTCATTAGCACCTGGTTTTTGCTGTCTGTACAGCATGATTCTAGACTTTCTTCCTGAGTGTGAATCATTCTCGTGTGTAATGTGTTCTGGTGTCCTTCTCATGAACAGCCAAGTGCCATGGTTAACTTTGGAGAAGATGGTTATGTTGGTCCCTGGGGCAGAGCAGGGATGTTGCTATTTGCACTCAGTCCCAGGAATGTCTTCGACTTGTGGGTCACCTTGGCAAGCGCCTCTGTGCAAGAGTCTTGGGCTTTCCTGTGACAGCACAGTTAGCCCAGCACAGAGGGGCGGCAGACTGGCGGCACAGTGGGTAGGTGACCCGCCAGGGCGAGAACAGGCAGGGCTCCTCCCCAGCCGAGGTGTCACACAGAGACTTGTGTTGCCCGTCCTGAGCTCACACGGCTGGACAGTCCCCTTGTGCACACAGAGACAAGAGCTCCTCACTGCTCCTTAGGGAGCTTGGCAGTTAGTGGCTGTGTTTTTTCTTGAGATTCTTAGGATGACTGAGCACGTTTCCACTTGGTTTCACCATTTCAAGGCATTTCAGATCTTTCCTTGGCTGTGAGGTTGGCAGCAAAAGTGCCCACCAGTGTGGACCCACACTGGGAACATCTGGTCACCTATGGTTGCCACAAGCCAGGAATAGGCAAATGTTTTTTGTAAAGGTCCAGATAGTAAATATTTTCCGTATATGGGCCACATGTGGTCTCTGTCTTATATTCTTTTTTTTTTCCCTCAACCTTTTAAAGTCACAAAAACCATTTTTAGCTCATAGGCTATACAAAAACGGACAGTGGGCCGTGGTTTACTAACCCCTGCCATAAGCCCAGAAGGCAGAGATAAATGTTCGCTTGGCCTTAGGTTCACTAATTTGGTCCACCTAGAGGTGGGAGAGGCATAGACAGTGTCTACTGTTTGGACAGACCATTGCTTTTGTATGTGTGCATTTATATCATCATGAGCATCAGTCTTGGAAAGGACCTTCCATCTGTCTTAGAGACCCTCCCACATTCAGGACACCCAGTCACTGAGTAGTCACTTGCACCATTACATTAGCAGTGTTGTGTTTTAGAAACACCCACCTCATTACTGCAAAAATACCAGTTGTAATGAATTTCAGCAGCTCCTTTCTCCTGGAGCAGTGCTTCTCCACCCTAACTGCACATGAGAGTCCCCTTGGGGGCTTTTGCAAAACAACAGTGCTCAGGTGTCCAAATGGGTAAAGTCAGACCTTGTAAAGTCAGACCTCGTAGCATCTAGGAGATGGGTTTCTTCATTCTGTTGTGCACTGCCTGGATGCCCAGTTCACAGTGATGCCACTGACTATATGTCCCTCCTTGTCCCACCCAGTGTGAAGATGAGTCAACTGGGAATTTAAATGAGGCCTTCAGGGTGTGTGCCCTCTAGGCAGGCATGATGGAGAAGCTGATAGAATCCATGGTACCAGCCTTCCAAGGTAGAAACATCTCCAACAATACTACGTTCATGTTCAACTACTCGACCTTCAACACATCCCACCAGGTCCTGGACCAGCTCTTTACTAGGTGAGTGCCTGCGCTGCCCCAGCACAGTGGTGACTCTGCCCACTGCCAGCTGTGTGTCTTGGGAATGTCACTGCCTCTCTCTGTGTCTCAGTTTGCAGTCAACAGTGCCTGTTTACTTTCATTAAGTATTTCTTGAATGAGTGAATGAATGAATGAATGAATCAATCAATCAATCAAAGTGTGACTCATAACTAGAGGGCCTAAGTAGGCGACTCAGAACCCTTCACATTTTGGTTGGAAAAATTGACATGTAAAAGTAGCCATTCCACGGCCAGCCCCGGTGGCCTAGTGGTTGAGTTCAGGACGCTCCACTTTGGTGGCCTGGGTTCGGTTCCCGGGCACGAACCTACAATGCTCTGTTAGCGGCCGTGCTGTGCTGGCAGGCCACATACTAAAAAATGGAGGAAGACTGGCACAGATGTTAGCTCAGGGCAAATCTTCCTCAGCAAAATAAGTGAATCATAAATAAGTAACCGTTCCTTTGGGTGCAATTGCTGCATGTTCTCTTCCTGCCTCCCGTTGGATGACACACTGCCACGGGTCATCAACATGGGCCTCCAGAAAGCGCTGCTTTTCCCTCCAGAGCCTCCATCTGTTCTACTGCTACTGAGAAGACCCATCCTTCCTCGCAGCCCCATCTGTTTAAGCCATGAAACCAGCCCCCCATCTTGCACCTGTCACATGCATGTCTGCCAACTTGTAGATGGCACCCAGCCAGTGGGATGAGGCAGTCAGGGTCTTGTTTAGAAACACCTGTTTCACCACACTGGGTGTGGTGAAACTCTCCTGAGTTTCTGCTTTACACAGCCAGAGAACTCACCACTCTCCTGAGTTCCTGCTTTACACAGCCAGAGACCTAGGGGCAAGCAGTGGGGGATTATCTGGCTGCCTCTTCTCCCAGGTTAGGGAGACACTGCTGGTGCTGGGTGCTGGCTGAGTTCTGTCTCTAGGTTGGGCTCCATGTCGGTCACCAGTCAAGGCACTGTTCTCCAATCTGGACCCCAGTGTGGTGAAACAGGTGTTTGTAAACAAGACCCTGACTGCCTCAGGAGTTGGAAACAGAAGCAATAACAGTAACAACAGTGAACATCTATCGAGTATCTCTAAGAAGTGACTTACACATTCCTTCACCATCACCATGGTGGAAGATGTTATTATAATTATCTCATGTTAAAGACAAAGGAACTGAAGCTTGGAAATATTCAGAGTCAGCACTGTGTCCCATGATCCCCCTATTCCCCAGTGTAGATGTCCTAGTTCCTCCACCCATCCCGCAGAGACCTGGGTTCAAACCCATGGGCAATTCTTGGCCTGTTCACTTCACTTTTCTGATCCTCAGTTTTCCCATCTAAACAATGGGGATGATCATTGTATCTACCTCACGGAGGCTGCTGTGAGATTTAAATGATATGATCATGCATGAAAGTGCTCAGCAGGGTGCTTGGCCGTGGTCAGTGTTATTATTGGGCTGATATTCGTTGCAAGTGTCCAGAAGAGGAGAAGGAGGTGGGTGCTGGGGGTTGGTGGCCCCATGAGGTTAATGCTTTTCCCACCCCCTGAAACCCATGGAAGGAGATGGTAGGATTCGCTGGCAGGGATATGGGAGAGAGTGGGCCAAGTGTCAGTGACTTTTAGATGAAGGATTTGACACGGGAGCTCAGAGCCACCAGCTTCCAGCTCAGGCAGTGCTTCCAGTCTTCTCAACTTACCTCAAGCCGGTGACCGGCAGGAGCGGAATATGTCTCATAGCTGGCTGCCTCTGTAGAGCTTGGTGACCTAGAATAAAGGGTAGGGAGAGTGGGTGAGATGGAGGTCTCTTGGGGCTGAGGAGGGCCACTGGAGCCGGTGAAAGAACACAGGCCTTGGAGCAAGGGAGACCTGAGTTCAAATCCTGGCTCTGCCCCTAATTCACTGTGCGACCTTAGGCACACCACTCCCCTTTCTGTTATGTATAGCAACATTTTTCTTACTATAATATGTGGTTTAATTAATAAATTTAGATTGTTTCATGGACTATATTTCTTCTCCTTCAGAGGAAATATGGAAACATCAAAAAGAGTTAATTCAAGCCAAGACAACAGGGTTATTACATAAAACCATAAAATCTTTTCTTTGTTTTAATGATTTATGTAAAATAATATGTAAAGGATCTGGGACTATTTTAAGATTTTTTTTTTAAATTTTTTGTTTATTGCAGTAACAGTGGTTTATAACATTGTATAAATTTCAGGTGTACATCATTATACTTCTATTTCTGCATAGATTACATCATGTTCACCACCCAAATACTACTTACAACCCATCACCCCACACATGTGCCGAATTATCCCTTTCACCCTCTTCCCTCCCTGCTTCCCCTCTGGTAACCACCAATCCAATCTCTATCTCTATGTGTTTGTTTGTTGTTGTTATTATCTACTACTTAATGAGGGAGATCATACGGTATTCGACCTTCTGCCTCTGACTTATTTCACTTTGCGTAATACCCTCAGTGTCCATCCATGTTGTCACAAATGGCTGGATTTCATCGTTTCTTATTGCTGAGTAGTATTCCATTGTGTATATATACCACATCTGCTTTATCCATTCGTCCCTTGATGGGCACTTAGGTTGCTTCCAAGTCTTAGCTATTGTGAATAATGCTGCAGTGAACACAGGGGTGCATGTATCTTTATGCATTGGTGTCTTCAAGTTCTTTGGATAAATACCCAGCAGTGGAATAGCTGGATCGTATGGTAGTTCTATCCTTGCTTTTTTGAGGAATCTCCATTCTGTTTTCCATAGTGGCTGCACCAGTTTGCACTCCCAGCAGCAGTGTATGAGAGTTCCCTTCTCTCCACATCCTCTCCAACACTTGTTGTTTCCTGTCTTGTTAATTATAGCCATTCTGATGGGCGTGAGGTGATAATCTCATTGTAGTTTTGATTTGCATTTCCCTGATGGTTAATGATGTTGAACATCTTTTCGTGTGCCTGTTGGCCATCTGTATATCTTCTTTGGAGAAGTGTCTCTTCAGGTCTTTTGCCCGTTTTTTAATTGGGTTGTTAGTTTTTTTGTTGTTGAGATGCATCAGTTCTTTATCTATTTTGGAGATTAACCCCTTATCAGATGTGTGGTTTGCAAATATCTTCTCCCACTTGTTAGGTTGTCTTTTCGTTTTGTTGATGATTTCCTTTGCTGTGCAGAAGCTTTTTAGTTTGATGTAGTCCCATTTGTTTATTTTTTCTATTGTTTCTCTTGCCCGGTCAGACATGGTGCTTGAAAATATGTTGCTAAGACTGATTTCCGAGAGCGTACTGCCTATGTTTTCTTCTAGAAGTTTCATAGTTTCAGGTCTTACATTCAAGTCTTTAATCCATTTTGAGTTAATTTTTGTGTATGGTGTAAGGTAAGGGTCTACTTTCATTTTTTTGCATGCGGCTGTCCAGTTTTCCCAACACCATTTGTTGAAGAGACTTTCTTTTCTCCATTGTATGTTCTTGGCTCCTTTGTTGAAGATTAGCTGTCCATAGATGTGTGGGTTTATTTCTGGGCTTTCGATTCTATTCCATTGATCTGTGTATCTGTTTTTGTGCCAGTACCATGCTGTTTTGGTTACTATAGCTTTGTAGTATATTTTGAAATCAGGGAGTGTGATACCTCCAGCTTTGTTCTTTTTTCTCAGGATTCCTTTAGCTATTCAGGGTCTTTTGTTGTTCCATATAAATTTTAGGATTCTTTGTTCTATTTCTGTGAAAAATGTTGTTAGAACTTTGATAGGGATTGCATTGAATCTATAGATTGCTTTAGGAAGTAAAGACATCTTAACTATGTTAATTCTTCCAATCCAAGAGCGTGGAATATCTTTCCATTTCTTTGTGTCTTCTTCACTTTCTTTCAACAATGTTTTATAGTTTTCGGTGTACAGATCTTTCACCTCTTTGACTAAGTTTATTCCTAGGTATTTTATTCTTTTTGTTGCAATTGTAAATGGGATTGTATTCTTAATTTCTCTTTCTGCTACTTCATTGTTGGTGTATAGAAATGCAACTGATTTTTGTATGTTGATTAAGATTTTGTTTTTGTTTGGCTTTTCAGATGGTATAGGATAGTAATTGGGAGACGGAATTTTAGGTTTTGGTACATTTGCTAGTTTGACAATTTAGAATCTACTTTAAAGCTTAATAAAAGGCGCCATGGTGTAGTGACTAACTGCGGTTATCCAGGTGCTGGGATGTCAGCCTGCCTTCATTCTAATCTCTAAGTGGCTGTACACAAAGGAATTATCCTCTTCAAAAGTTTACTTTCTTCCTATATTAAATATGGGTAATAGCGTATCTACGTCATGTTAGTTGTGACATTTAAATGGCATAATTAATATAAACACGTAAAAGAATCTCTAGCACAAGATAAATGCTCAATATATGCCAACAATGATTCTGAAGTGGAACCTTAGGGGATCTCCTAATTCTATGCATATCCTTGCTTCAGTGAGAGGATGCTGTTAGCAGGGATATTCTTCTAAACTGTGAAGGAATATTTCACCCGTATAGTGCAATTTAAGGCAGTGCTTCTCAAATTTTGTTGTATCTGCATGACCTGGAGATCTTGTTCAAATGTAGATTCTGATTTTGTAGTTCCAGGTAAAGACTGCGATTCTGCATTTCTAACGTGTTTCCAGATGCTGCTGATGTTGCAGGTCCATAGGCATTTTAAGGCATATTGGGAATGACCCACCCATCCCTTTGTATCTTCCCCAATCTGTCTATCAGAATGATGGAAATTCTGCCATTTCAGATTCATTACTTTTGAACTGTTTCTTCATTTATCCAAATCTGAAATAGAAATACCACTGGTAGATCTGAGAATCACTTCCTACCTCTCTCTCTCGTATCAGCCAAATGGAAAGAAAAAGGAAGTTTTGATGGGGTTGATTTTCAACATGTGCACTTATTTTGAAAGAAAAGTGGTCCCTAGTAGGGGACTATATAATATAGCCAGTTGTCCTTGAATGGCTTCAGAAAGAAAGAGGAAGTTGCATAGAGAAAAAGAAGGTAGAAATTAATTAAATCAAACTATAAAACTTTGTCTGATTTTCTGTTTTCCCCATGCAAGGTCAAGAGGACAGATACTGTATTAACTTCTATTCCTGCCATTACTACAATTTATCAAATCTAACCGGCTTAAAACAACACCCATTTACTGTCTCACATTTCTGTAGGTCAGAAGTCCGAAGAAGCATGACTGGACTCTCTGCTCAGGGTCTCTCCAGCGTTGCACTTTCAGCTGGGGCTTGGAGTCCACCTCCAAACTCACTGATTGTTGGCAGAATTCATTTCTTTCTCATGCTTTCCATGTGGTCCTCTTTACCTTCAAATAAGCAATTGGCTATCAAGTCCTTCCCATACCTTTAATCTCTCATTTGCTTTCTGCTTCTAGTGAGGGAAAAATCTCTACTTTTAAGGGCCCATGAAATTTGATTAGGTCCACTGGATAATCCATAATCTCTCTATTTTATGATCAGCTGATTAGTAATTTTAATTACATCTCTAAAGTCTCTTGCCATGTCACGTAACATACTTATGGGATTCATGGGGGTAACACCGGTGGACAAAGTTCACAGGACTACCACAGGTTCTGTATTTTTTTTTTGAGAGAAAGCATGGACGAACTAGAATGAATGCACTGATTTATGTTCTAATCTTAGTTTAACTGCATGCTGATCCATTCGTATGAGACATATAAGTACTCCAAGTTTTTCCTTCACACATTTGAAAAAAGATTTTGTTTGAAAAAAACACCACAAACTTGGCTTGATTTATTAATGCTGTACAAAATCAAATTTGTAGAGAAACTTTATATTATTTCACATTCCTCCTAATGCCTATTGCAGAATTTTACAAACATCATTCACTAAATAAATTATTGAATTGCTGCTACATCTGAAGGCCATAAAAGGTCAACAACATAGTAGATAACATTTGTTTGGAACTTTATATCAGTCTTATAATTAAAAATTTAGATGAGATCTACTCTTTCCAGTAACTGTCTTTTGCAAGTGACAAGGGCATTTCTTGGAGGCATTAAATATTTTTAGTTGTTTGTAACAATTAGTCAACACTGTGATGAACTAGCGCTCTTGAGAAAGATAACTCAGTAACAAAACGTCAAGTTGGAAGACAACTGTTAACAGACTTACAGTCCACTCACGTATTATTCACTTTACTTAGGTCAGCTCACTGTGTCTGTGACCCGAGGAAGAACAGAGGAGTTTAGACAAAAACCAAGTATTTTCTAAAATAAAAAATAAAATTTCACTATAGTTTTGATTATAATACATAGAAGATAATGGCAACATAAACTGTGTGTTTTTTTTTTTGTTTTTTTTGTGAGGAGACCAGCCCTGTGCTAACATCTGCCAATCCTCCTCTTTTTCTGCTGAGGAAGACTGACCCTGGGCTAACATCTGTGCTCATCTTCCTCCACTTTATATGGGACACCGCCACAGCATGGCTTGCCAAGCAGTGCGTCGGTGTGCGCCCAAAATCTGAACCTGCGAACCCCGGGCCGCTGCAGCGGAGCACGCGCACTTAACCTCTTGTGCCACTGGGCCAGCCCCTTTTTTTTTTTTGTGAGAAAGACCAGCCCTGAGCTAACATCTGATGCCAATCCTTCTTTTTGCTGAGGAAGATTGGCCCTGGGCTAACATCTGTGCCCGTCTTCCTCTACTTTATGTGTGACGCTGCCACAGCCTGGCTTGACAAGCGGTGCGTTGGTGCGCGCCCGGGATGGGAACCTGCGAACCCTGGGCCGCTGAAGTGGAGTGCGCCCACGTAACCGCTGCACCACTGGGCCGGCCCCCATAAACCATGTTTTTTAAAGAAAAAAGTTATGCTGAACCCAACAACAGGGCATAATTTCCTTTTTTATTTAGTTCTAGTCTTCCTATAATTCCATGCACATTTTTCAGTTAGAATCACAATATACATAGAATCATATATTTACTTGTCTTCACCAAGTGTTACTTGGCAAACACTTTTCCATTTTTCTACATGACCCTATTCTGATAGTTGGCTGAGTAAGAGTCTATCAATTTCATAAACATGAATTCCTTAACTATTCTTCTATTGTTGGACAGTGAGATGACTATGTTTTTAGTAATACAAATAAGGCTGAATTTTTTGACATGGTCATTTCTTTTTTAAAATGATAATTTGTAGAAATTAGATTATTTTGTAATGGGATTAAACATTTAGAAAGAAATTGGACAACTATTTTGAGAAAGATCCCTGAGAATTTTTTTCAGAGGATTTATTGGATACATATCCTTTGTGGATGTATGTGGAAAGTTTTGTCTGAAAAGATAAGGCCACCCACAGCAAAGGTTTGTTTTAGTGCTCCATCTGTTTGGTATGTACTGTGTAGATTAGAAAAAAGTTCTGACCACAGTGAGACAGAATGTTTAGTAATACTTCTATCATAGTCTTCAATTTCTCCCTGAGTTATGCCTAACATATTCTGTCTCTCCTTATGCCTAACAAGATTGTGAACTTTGCAGACACCTTCCGGAAATGGAATCTACTTCTTAAAAATTAATGAAGATTAATAAACACATCGCATTCATGTGCTCCTTACATACCAGATAGCGGTTGGGATGTAGCAAGTGTGGAGAGGCACAGGGCATGTGGACGAACTAGGCTTGCTGTCTAATTCTCTGTAATGAAAGCACGCATCCCTGAATGGGGGTGTTTGCTTGTGTGCGTGAAAGACAGTTTCAAATACTGTTATACAAAAGTTTTATCTGCATAAAAATCTGTATTCACGATGTAAGGTTGGCATAACTGATTTAATGATGTACTCTTTACTTTAATTCCACTTTATAAGTTGACTTAATTTTTCATTTGTTTCATAATTTAACAACAGAGAGTAATTAATTTGAAAGGTAGAATGTGATATTTCGTTCAACTCAAAAATGACCCAAACCTATATTTTCATCAGTGCACTGAAGTTGTTTTTTATTATGTTTTTCTTTTCTAAACTAATTGTACTGGTTTTCTGTATTATTGCATTAGGAATTAATTATGTGTCATCTTGGAATAGTCTATTGTTATTTTTAGTATTATTAATATTGTTAACTCATAATTTATGTTTCAGTACTCTTAATGAAAAACTAGAGCATATAAAAATTAAGCCCATGTCTGCTAGCAATTAAAGATCTACTTAACATTTTTGAGACTCCAGAAAATAGTTTTAATAGGTGTTCACTAAGCTTCCTTCTAGTTTTAAAATCTTGACATCTGTAAATGCCTTTGACTTATTTTTCAACATGACTGTAAATTTCTTGGTGGCAGAGACTGTAAATTAAATGCCAGTGCCCAGCAAAGTGTCTTATATACAGTAAGTGCCCAAGAAGTGATAGTTGATATAGTCAGGGAATTAACAAATTGTTAGAGCAGAGCTTTTATGTAGACGTTATCAACTTTGTCACTTTTCATTCTGCTTTGGTTTCAAACCACTTTCTCTTCTATTGGCAAATGATTTTTAGACCAATGATTTCCTGATTGCTTGTCAATAATTTGGTCAGGCTTAGAGAAGAAAGTCGATGAGCTTTTTTCCCACTCTACCTCATTTTAAATATTCCATTTTCATATAAACATACAATATGAATGTCAGGTTTTTCTTCAGATAGTTCAGCCAGAACACATTTTCTTCAGGCAGTTTAGAAATTCCCTGTGCTCCTGAGAAAATTTGATACCAGAGTTGACTGTTTCTCTCTGTTACACGTTGGTGTACCCTTCTACCCTTCTATAAACATCTTCTATCTCACTGGCTTTTATTGTAGTTTCTACATTTGTAGAAGCTTGGCAAATGGGCATGTTTTATCAAAGCTCAGTGCTTGATTGCTGTTCTTTAACTTGTGTTTCCTAATGTGGATCATTTTTCAGGGATTACTCTAATCTCATAGAAATATGAGGATAGAAGTCTTAAGTGCCATAAAATATATATAGATGTTTCTTCCTTGAGACAATTTTGAACTAAATTTAAGCCCTATTTTAATACCTAAATATTAATATATTAATATTTCACTGACAATGTGCTGTCTCGTTTCTCCTCTCACCTGAGCACTTGCTTTATCTCTTCACCATCTCCACCATCTCCTCCCCTTCATCTTGATCCCAATCGTGGGCATGTCATATAAGACCAAAGTATGGTCTCTTGATCTCCTGTTTTACTTCCTGTGAGAGATAATCTTCTCTCATGCTTTCAGACTTTCATTTATAGAAATAATTTCTGAATGTGCTGCTGCTAATAATTAACCTTAAGTCTTACTTTCACTTGTGATGATAGGAAATCTTTAATGCAGGATCTTTGTCACCTCAGATTCATAATATCAAAAATGAAATTATCATTTTCCTTCACAAATGGAATTCTTCTTACATAATTTTGGTAAATGCTGTAGCTAATCTTTTTAGACTTTATGCTTTCCTTTTATTTAAATGTATTCAGTTCTCTGATGCCTGGTAAATAACTGGGAAGTGTGTTTGTTAATGATATCTCTTAAGATGTGAGATGGCAGTGAAGAAAGTTAAGGCTATCACATATATAAAAAATCCCAAGTATTTTAAAAGGATTATAACTAGGCTTAATTTCCTCACTTCAGGTCACACTTTACTGTAGGTTTCTCACTCTTTCACGGTACGTATATTCTTTGCTTGCCTGTATCCGACATCGGTATACACACACACACATCACTGAGTAAATATATCCAAGGATTACTTTTGAAAAAGCTTTTTAGGTATTTTATGATTGAAAAACTTTGTAAACCACAGAGCCACAGCCCTGACACATAGTAAACCCTCCTTGATATATATAGATTGATCAGTTGTTTGTGAATTTAATTTAGCTCTTTAGATTACATGAACATGCAATTAGAAATCTAACATTGGTTATCAAAATATCTGAATTTTATATCAGGTTTTATTAGTATGCTTTAGAACCTAGATTTTGTTTCTTGAAAGGACAGTCTAGAACTTCTCTACACCTGAGAAGATTTTCTTTCTTTTGGACAGAATAATGTGTTATGTAACATGTTAAAACAGTTGTTTTCTAGTTTATTTTCCAATATAAAATGGAAATCTGAATATGACATCATAAAAATATAGACCTCGAGGAGTGAATGTAGTAGATAGATTTCATCCCCAGCATATAGGACGTAATCATATATATCTACAGTATCTTGTCACTGACAAATGTGTTTTAGGGACCTCCTAACAATAAAATAATTCTATTAAATTTATTTTTTATAAATATCTCATTGATCTTTTATTCAACAAATATTCTTTGCCTACTCTGTGTCAAGTTGTGTGCTAGACTGAGCACAGAGAGATACAGAGGCCCCCCCCCTTCAAGATGCTGTCAGTCTAATAGAATGAAATAAATATGAACATAAATCATTACATGTAGGAGCTAAAGGAACTATGACCTAGATGTAATAGTAAAACAAACAGTGGATTGGTCTGGGGGAGGGCGTTACATATTACATAATAGTCTTATACCAATTTTATAATTTCTTAATTAAACTATAATATAGAGGGAAATCTGCCATTTCAAAGAGGAATGTTTTTCATTTCATTTCAGATTGAGCATATTAGGTAATACATAAACTGTGAGGGAGAAGTTTCCAAAAATTACTTAAAGATATTTTGGGTTTAAATAGCCAATGCCTGACATCAAGTTTAATTGAATATTAGACAAGTGGAGTGCTATTGCTTTGTATGTGCAGGATAAAGGCCATTTCGGTACTTCAAAGTGTACCAAATAATTATTGAGTATTTAGTATGTTCAAGCAGTGGTAAGTAGTACACATAATTAATTTAAATCTCATGATAACTTTGTAATGTGCTGACTGTTATTATACCAGCTTTAAAACAAAGGCATTTGAAGGTTAGAGAAGTTAAACAACATACTTGCAGTCATTCAGCTGTTGAATTTCCTTCCAGGAGACAAAGCTCATTCTTTGTTTTTCCGTACTGAAATTTACTCGTTGTGCGGTAGTGCTTTATTCAGTAACACATGGACAGACACTGCTATCCACAACAAATTTTAATGTTACGCATCTCCGTGAGTGTGATTAAAGGGATCTTCTTCATTTAAATCAAATATATTTAGAGAATAGGGGTACCATCTTCCATCTAGGGAAAAAAATGGAAATAATTTCTCTGTGTTATGATTTTGGAAAGTCTTAATATTTTTTATGTCTTCAGAATTCACAACATATAGTGAGGGGTAAAAAGTTGGACTTACTTCCCTTTCCAATTGTGAATGAATTTGTTTTTCTCCATTATCTCTGGTAAGTGAGGTAGATGGTGATTCAGGATAGAAACAAGATCTCTTCTCCTGCACAGTGAAAAAATACGGTCTCCATTTCAGACTGACCATGTTGCAGAGAAGATCCACCCAGCATGAGACTAGAGAGAAGAGAAATCCTGAATCAACTGTGGCTGAGTGATCTTAGGTTCCAGCTTACACTCAAGTATTTTGTACTTAAGTTGATTTATCTTAAGGATTAATGTTAAGTAACATAAGAATTCCTGCAGACTCTGATTATGATTTCATTAGAGTAAAATTTCTACAATTGGTGGTTCTAATACCAAAATAAAATGTACATGTGCCATGGGGCCGGCCCCGTGGCATAGCAGTTAAGTGCGCGCGCCCCGCTGCTGGCGGCCCAGGTTCAGATCCCGGGCGCGCACCGACGCACCACTTGTCAGGCCATGCTGAGGCGGCGTCCCACATAAAGTGGAGGAAGATGGGCACGGATGTTAGCTCAGAGCCGTTCTTCCTCAGCAAAAAGAGGAGGATTGACATGGATGTTAGCTCAGGGCTGATCTTCCTCACAAAAAAAAATAATAAATAAATAAAATAAAATAAAATGTACATTTGCCATATACAGTCAGTTTACCTTAAGAAATGTCTTGACAAGATTTTCTCCAACCAGCTTGACGAGATGAACCTAAGGTCTGGCCCTGTATCAATGCCTCGTTAGACCTCAGTATACAGTCCAGAACAGCAGTGGGATTGAGGATGGAAACGGTGGCTCTGAGAGGCAAGTTAGATCTGTCTCTTGGTTGAAGTTTTTCCCAGCCTGTGTAGCTGCTCTGCTACTAATTAAGACTTTGATTTGGGGCACATCCCATAGTCTCCCTGACCTTCTGCTTCCTCACTACCTAATGGGAGGTATAACATTTGGGCCACTTCACTCTTTCAGCCGTTTATTCCATATATTTATATTGAATACCAACTAGACACAGGGTCTGTACTTCTTACCACATAATGTGATCTCTCCAGATAAAAAGGGGTTGAGGAGAAGAGTTTCATGCTTTATGTTTGGGATTTTTGAACACGACTATGGATAATATGATTTCAGTAACAGCCAGATGTGGTCAGTGCCTCCAAATTATTATTCTGCTTCTCTGTGCATTTCCTAAAACTCAGAGAATGTTTCCAGGCACATCAGCCTTGATATGGAGATCAACACTGATACTCCACTCAGGAGACCTTTATAACACCCAGGTCTGGGACACCTTACTGTCACTTGGCTTCCATATCCAGAACGGCCCCCACAACAATTCCACCCCATTCATTTATCATCCCAGTCCTTGAACGGGTGTCAGGTCACTACTGTGATGATCTGACCAAAATTCCAGGCACAGTTTGAGCTTTCTCTACATACAGCACCCCTTACCCAGTGCTGTCACCCTTGCCCATCACCCTCTGGACATTGTTAGGGACAGCTCTGGGTATAGAAGAATGTCAGTCATGTCTTAGAAATCAGTGATCTTCAAGGATGTGGCTGTGGACTTCACCAGGAAAAGTGGGCCCTGCTGGACACATCCCAGAGAAAGGCTGTACAGAGATGTGATGCTGAAGAACATCAGTCGCCTGGTCTGTGTGTGTGTTAGTCAGGGTTCTCCAGAGAAATGGAACCAATAGGTTGTGTATAGATGTATATAAGAAGAGATATAGTATAGGAATTGGCTTACATGGTTATTAAGACTGAGAAGTCACACAATCTGCCATCTGCAAGCTGGAGAACCAGGAAACTGAGTCACATGATTCATTTTATTTTATTTTTTCCAGGTCTATTGAGAGTGTAAGGTGTAGAATCTAATGATTGAGAGTGTGAGGTGTAGAATCTAATCATTTGATACATGTATGTATTCCAAAATGTTTACCTCAATAGGATTAGTTAACACATCTTCCACGTCATGTAATTGCTATTTTGTTGTTGTTATGGTGAGAACATTCAAGCTCTACCCTCATAGTGTACTGAAGTGCCTGACATTAATTGCCAAGACTTCCGTTGGAACTGTTTCCATATCCCATAAATGTATTGCCAGCTATATGACACACCTACTTGTAAAACAACTAGATAAGAAACCAGGCCACCCTACCCTTGAAGTTACCCTATTAGAAAGCCCTTAGTAACCTAGATATCTGACTGCTTGAGTTACCCTGCTTTTCCTTTCCCATGGCTTAATTTTGGCTGCTATGTTTTAAATTTGCCAATAAATGGTGAACCCATGATAACCTAACACCCCAACCTTCAGACCCGAGAGAGGCAGAGCCCCAGGTCCCTGCTCCTCCCTCTCTCCTTTCCTGAGACTTGGCTGTGTCACCCTCGGGAGTGCTGTGTACCCTCCAGAACCTGTGAGTAATAAATCTTGGTCTTCGAGGTTCCCTGATGGTTTTTGGCTTATGTGCATGTTGCAATCATAATAGGAACCACAAGGGCCAGACTAGCCACAACATCGACTCTGGTCAGGGAAATGTCTGTGAGGGCTCCCACACGTAGTAAGGTCTCAGTCAAGTTATTCAGGCATTCCTAGCTGATAGCATCACTATGAATAGGCTGAGACCACCACAACACATAGCTCACATTCAAGTATAAAATACAGTGTTGATAATGCTAGTCACCATGCTGTGTATTAGATCCCCAGAACTTATTCTTCTTACAACTGAAAGTTTGTACCCTTTGACCAACATCTCCCCATTTCCCTTACCCCTCGGGCCCTGGCAACCACCATTCTGCTCTCTGTTTCTATGAGCTCAGTGTTTTTAGATTAGTATTTGACTTTCTGTATCTGACTTATTTCACTTAACATAATGTCCTTAGGGTTCATCCATTTTGTCACAAATTGCAGGATTTCCTTCTTTTTTATGGCTGAATAATTTTCCATTATATATATATGCACACACACATATACACACGCACGTGTATGATCACATTTTCTTTATCAGTTCATCCATCTATGGATACTTTGGTTGTTTCCATGTTTTGGGCGTTGTGAGTAATGAGCAAGGAACATGGAAGTGTAGATAACTCTTCAAGATAATGATTTTGTCTCCTCCGTATATGTATAGCCAGAAGTGCAACATCTGGATCATATGGGAGTTCCACTTTAATTTTTTGAGGAACCTGCACACTGTTTTCCGTAGTGGCTGCGCCAGTTTACATTCTCATCAACAGTGCACCAGAGTTCCCTTTTCTCCACATCCTTATTAGCATTTGTTATCTCTTATTTATTTTGATAATAGCCATTCTAACTGTTGTGAGATAATATCTCAGTGTGATTTTGGTTTGCATTTCCCTGATGATTAGTGATGTTGACCAACTTTTCGTGTACTTGTTGGCCATTTGTATGTCTTTTTTGGAAAAACTTGTCTATTAAGGTCCTCTGCCCATTTTTTTAATTGGATGTTTGTTTGTTTTTGCTGTTGAGTTACATGAGTTCCTTCTTATTTTGCATATTAATCCCATATCAAATATGTGTTTTGCAAATATTTTCTCCCTTTCTGTGGGTTCCCTTTTCATATTGTTGATTATTTCTTTTGCTGTGCAGAAAGAAGCTTGTTAGATTGATGTAGTCCCACTTGTTGATTTTTGCTTTTGTTGATTGTGCTTTTGGTGTCATATCCAAAAAAATTGTTGCCAAACAGATATCAAGGGTCTTTTCCCCTGTGTTTTCTTATAGTAGTTTTATGGTTTCAAGTCTTAATGTTAAATCCATAAACCATTTTGAGTTAATTTTTGTTGATGGAGTAAGGTAGGGGTCCAATTTCATTCCTTTGCAAGTGAATATGTACTTTCCCCAACACCATTTGTTGACTAGACTATCCTTTCCCCATTGAGTATTCTTGGCTCCCTTGTCAAATATTAGTGTATATGCATGGGTTTATTTCTGGGCACTTGATTCTGTTCCATTGGTGTATGTGTCTGGATTTATGCCAGTACCATACTGTTTTTATTATTACAGTTTGTGTAATAATTTGATTCAGGAAGTACAGTGCCTCCGGCTTTGTTCCTCTTTCTCAATATTGCTTTGGCTATTTGGGCTCTCGTGTGGTCTATAAAAATCTTATGTTTTTTTTCTATTTATGTAAAAAATGCCATTAGAGATGGCTTTGGATAGTACAGACATTTTAACAATATTAATTCTTCTGATCCATGATCACAGGATATCTTTCCATTTATTTATGTCTTCTTCAATTCTTCCATCAGTGTTTTATAGTTTTCAGTATACAGATCTTTTATTACTTTGGTTAAATTTATTCCTAAGTCATTTATTGTTTTTGTTGCTATTGTAAATGGGGATTTTTAAGAATTTATTTTTCAAATAGTTTATTATTAGTGTATAGAAATACAACTAAGATTTCTATGTTTATTTTGTATCCTGTACCTTTACTAAATTTGTTTATTAGTTCTAACAGTTTTTTGGTGGCGTCTTTAGGATTTTCTACATAGAAGATTGTGTCATCTGCAAACAGAGACAATTTTACTTCTACTTTCTGATTTAGATGTCTTATTTCTCTTCCTTGCCTCATTGCTCTGGCTAGGACTTCCAGTAGTAAGTTGAACAGAAGTGGTGAAAGTGGGCACTCTTGTCTTTTTCCTGATCTTTGAGGATAAGCTTTCAACCATTCTCTGTTGAGTATGATGGTAGCTGTGGGCTTGTCCTATATGCCCTTTATTATGTTGACGTTTATTTCATCTATACCCAAATCGTTAAGAGTTTTTATCAGGAAAGAATGTTGAGTTTTGTCAAATGGTTTTTCTACATATGGAGAGGATCATTCAATTTGTATCTTTATTCTATTAAATGTTGCGTATTATGTTTATTGATATGCGTAAGTTGAACCATCTTTGTATCTTAGGGATATTATCCCTACTTGATCGTGATGTATAATCCTTTTAATGTGCTGCTGAATTTGGTTTGCTAATATGAGAATTTAGCATCTGTATTGATCAGGAATATTGACCTGTAGTTTTCTTTTCTTGCAGTGTCCTTATCTTGCTTTGGTATTAGCATCATGTTGGCCTGGTAAAATGAGTTTGGGAATGTTTCCTCCTCTTTAATTGTTTGGAAGGGTTTGAGAAGAATTGGCATTGGTTCTTCTTTAAATGTTTGGTAGAATTCACCCTGAAGTCATCTGGTCTTGGGCTTTTCTTTGTTGGGAGGTTTTTTTTGATGACTGTTTCAATCTCCTTACTCCTTAATGGTCTCTTCAGATTTTTTTATTTCTTCATGATTAAGTCTTAGTAGATTGTGTGTTTCTAGGAATTTATATATTTCCTCTAGGTTGTCCACTTTGTTGGACTATAATCGTTTGTAATAGTCTCTTATGATCCTTTGTATTTCTGTTTTTGAAACTCTCTATGAATTTTTCAGTCAATCCTCGTGTACTTCAGCTCCAGAATTTCTGTTGAGTTCTTTTTTTATGATTTCTCTGTTTTGAACTTCTTATTTTGTTCCTGTATTCTCTTTCCATTTTACTTGGTTGTCTGTGTTCTCTTCTAGCTCACTGAGCTTTGTTCAGACTGTTATTTTCAATTTTTTTTTTGGCAGTCAATAGATCTGCATTTCCTTTGGGTCAGATACTGGTGCTTTATTTTGTTCCTTGGTACTGTCATGTTTCCTTGATTATTCTTGATGCTTGTGGCATTTTGTTGGTGACTGTGCATTTGAAGAAGTAGGCACCTCTTTCTGTCTTTACATACGGGCTGCAGCATGTATGAAGGGAAAGCCCTTCACCAATCAGTTTATGTAGAGATTCTGGATGGGCATTCTGGTGGTGGGTATGAACAGGATTGCTGCTAGAGTCCTTGGGCAGGCTTCTTTGGTACCTAGGTCAGCAGGTGGGCAGGCCATGCACCTGGGTTCCCAGGGGCCAATCTGGTACCTGGGTTCACAAAAGCAGGTCTGGAACCTGGGTCCACTGGAGCAGGTGTGGCACCTAAGTCCATAGTGGTTGGTCTGGGGCCTGGATCTATTTGGGTGGACCTGGGTGTTGAGTTAGCAAGAACTGACTAGGCACCAGGGACCACTGGGGTGGGTCTGGTGACTGGGTTTGCGAAGGCAGCCTGGCTTCTGGGTCCAGGAGCCAACCTGGTGCTAGTGTGAAACTTGAGCCTGAGTTCACAGGAGCTCACCTGGTGCTGGGGTGTGCCTGACACCTGGGTTCACAGGGATGGTCCTGGACCTGAGTTTGTGGTGCGTGGCATGGTGCCGGTGTCCATTGCGGACAGGCCTGGATCCTAGGTTCGTGGAGGCAGACCTGATGGGTGGGAATGTAATATTGGGTCTGAAGCCTGGACCCAAGCGGGCAGCCATGGATCCTGGGTTCCTAAGGTCAGCTTTGTGCAGAGACGGGCCTGGAGCCAGAGTACATGTGGAGAGTCATAGAGCCTGGATGTATGAGGCCAGCCTGATGTTGGGTTCTACTGGGGCAGGCCGGGACCTTGTGTCCACTGGAGTAGGCCAGGAGCCTTGTTCTACTGGAACCTGGGGCTGCAGGGGCCATATTTCACTGGGTGGGGTGCCAGAGCATAAGACTGCAGGAGCAAGTCTGGAGCCTGGGTCCACAGGTGCCAGTCTAGAGCCTGGGGCTGCAAGTGCTAGCCTGGAGACTGGGTCTACAGAGCCGGGCCAGGCACTGGGCCAGACCAGAGCCTGGGAATGCAAAGTCTATCTTGGTGCTGGGTTGAACATAGGGGCTGGGTCTACAGGTGCCTGGGGCTGTGGGGGCAGGCTTGGCTCTGGGGTTCACTGGGGGGGGCCAGGTACTGGGGTCTGGTGAAGTTGGGTGCTCACTTCATTCTCCTCTCCCAACAGGGAGAGTATGTTCCCTAGGCTGGACTGCTCAGGCTCGGGGGGAGTGGGCAGGGTAATGTAAAACTGTTCTTTCTACTCTCTTGAATGAATCTTTCCTTGTTTCTGTGGTCCGCCAAGGTGCTTTAATCACTCACCTGGAATCTTTGGCTCTTGCGAAGATATTTTCATGAGTGGATCATTATTCGAATTGAAGTTTCCACAACGGGATAAATGGTGGAAGAGCTTATTCCACCATTTTGCTGACATCAGGCTAGGAATTGAGCCTTCAGTTAAAACTAATGCCGAGAAATAAGGGACAAAATAGAAACCTGCAATATAGACAGAGAAGGAAAGGCCATTGAGTACAAAAAGAAAAGGGTATAGTGCCGTGTGATGGATTGTAAGATAGGTGATAGAAGTATTTCAAGAAGAGAGGGACGAACTGTGTCAAATGCAACAAATACTATAAATTTTGGGATAACTCTTAAGGTGAGGGAAATATACTAAAAATGAAATATTGTGATCATTGTAGAATTCTGTAGAATTATAAAAATCATTGAATTATACACTTATAGGTGAATCTTAGGATATATAAGATATACTTCAATGTATTGCATAGCTATGAAAGTGTGGTTTCCTTTCAGAGTCAGGAGGCAGGACAAAGAGGCCGAGACGTCACTCCGGCCTCCAGGGCCTCACACGTTGCCATTTGTGGATGCGTCGTGAGGCTCCTCCTCAGAACCAGGGCTGCTCAAGGAAGAGCTCACTTCCTAACGTGCGGAAGAATACTTGCCACGGTGGCTTGAAATGGGCCTCTCGAGGTGACATTTCGGTGACTTTTTCCCCTTCCTGAAGACGCATATAATTTTTACATTCCAAACGGGTATAGAACTGTACCTGGTGAAGAGAACAGATCTTTGAAGGCGCTAACCTCGAAAGCTCCCTAGGTGTCAGTGACCGAGGGAGGAGGGGGTTCTTCTCACCTCCGTCTTGCCTTTGAGAGAGGAGCGGCGTGTTTCCACTTTTGTGAACTTCCGGGAACCCCGCTGCCACCCCGATCCCTGGTTTGGCTGGGAAGGTGGGAGGTGGCGAAGCAAACATCCCGTCACCAGGGAATCCCGTCGAAGGCCGCGCTTGGCAAATGAGTCTGCAAAGAAACAGTTCACGCCACGCGTGGAGCCCTTGACCGTGGTGTCGCGAACGTGCTCAGAGCCCAGAGGTGGGCAGGGGTGGACGGGGACGAGCGACTCCTTCTCCACTTGGGCCCTCCTGACCACCCGCAGCTCTAGGGGAACCCCCCCAAAGGGCCCCCGCTCAGTGCGGCTCCTGTGCCATGCCACGGTGCACCCCACTTCCGTGGGCACCTCTTATTAAATGTGTGCCCAGATGGTCCCTCAGGATGGGGCCCCCCCTGTTGTCCCCACCTAGAAGTCCAGCCCCGGGAGGCAGGCTGCGGTCCTGCGCTGGACTGAATGTCCACTGTCTGGAACGGGGACTGCGGCGTTGGCGGCTCACAGGTCAGATTTACAGGAGGAAGGGAAGGGCCTGGCTGCCCGCAGTGCCAGCTCCTGGTGCTCTGTCACCCCACACTCACACAGCAGTGCCCTCCCCTCCTCCGTGCCGTGCTTCCTGCTGTCGCCTCCCTCAGGCTGCAGGGGCCTCTCTTCCCACCTGCCTCCAACCTTCAAGTCCTCCCTGTCCTTCAAGGCCTCGTCCAGGTGCCACTCCCTCTGGACAAGCCGCCCCCTGCCGCCCCCCCCGCCCCCCCCCCGCCACCGCCACCGCCCCCCCCGCCCTCCCCGCCTCCTAAGTACCCCATCACGTGCCCCCTCCTCACTGACTGTTTCCAGGAGGCCCACCACCACCACCACACACCCTTTATCGAGTAGTGTAGCTTTAGAGGCAGTCCCGAAGATGGTAGTACCGTACCTTCCTCTCACTATGTTCTGCTTCAATACTGGGGAGGCGTGTTGAGTCTGCCGCTGGGATCTTCACTAGGATTGTCTTGACTCTGTAGATCCTGTTGGGAAGAGCTGACATCTGCCGAACAATACCGAGTCAACCTACGAAGAAACATGGAGGAAGTCTGCATTGCTGTTGGTCTTCTGTGATTTCTTCTGTCAGCGTGTTGTAGACCTCCTCACATCGATCTTGTGCGTAAGTGTTTAGATTTACACCTGTGTGTGTCATTTTTGATGCTGATATCAATGATGTGTTTGTAACTTTAAATTCGAGGTGTTCACCGTTAGTATAGAAGAGAGTTGAGAATCATTTTCAAGCCCATTCATTAGCACGGTGATTAAGTCTTCCACAACCTGTGATGAGGCTCTGTTCTGCCTCGGGCTGTCTCTTCAGGCCTGGGATCCCTGGTCAGGAAGGTAGAGCCAGATCCAGTCCCCTGGGTGTTCACGGCACTCTTGATCCTACCGTCCCCCGGGGAGTGGAGGGTTTTGTGGGCTGTAAGCAGCGAAGAACCGCCACCGCCCCACTCTCCCCAGTTTGTTGCTGCGTCCCCGCTGTCCCCATCCGCGAGAACGCTTGGTGCCGCTGTTCGCAAACCAGTCGGCTAAACGACTTTTCACATCTGATCCCGTGATCGTCTGTTTTCTTTGCACTCCAGACGAAACCTAAAATCTGCAGATTTATTTTCACATACACAATACTGCTACCACCTTGTATGGGCAGAACTTTCCGTGGACTCTACCCCCCCTTCTGCTCTGGGGAGACTTTGGCCAGGAGGGCCAATGGCCCTGGGAGGCCACCGTCAAGCTGTTCCCTTCTGTGAAGGAATTTCCGACCCGGCGACATGATGCAGGGAGCTCAGCTTCCAGGCGTCCTCTATGGGGAATGTGGATCTGAGAATTTCTGCCTGTTCTTCCAAGGGGATACGCAGGGAAGGGGAATTCATGCGACCCACAGTGGACATGTCCTGTGGTTTGCCTCCGACGACAAAGGGAGAGGCAAGTCCTGGCTGAGCTCCCTTCCTGTGACAGCCAGGGAGAGCCAACGCTACGGAGAGATGCCACAGCCTCGGAACAAATGCGTGGCTGGGAGTGTACAGCCGAGTCAAGGGAAGGAGCACAGGCCTGTGAGACCAGAGCCAGCCTTGGGTCCTGCTCCAAATCCCAGAGAGGTGATCTGCAGTGTCCTGGAAAGGGAGGAGCTGGCTCGATCTCGGTGGTTCTTCTTTTATGATCGGAGTTTCGTGGGTGCAGGGGAATGTGCTGGAGTGGACCCCACATCCCCGGCTCTGCCTTGAGCATGAGGAAGAGCCATGGGGCTCTTATCCCCCAGTTCTGTGCCGGGGAAAGAAAGAGGCTTCCAGAAAATTCCCAAGGACTGAACTTGACTGTGAGCTCCCCGTGAGGCTGGGCCTGGAGGGAGCAGAAGCAGATACTGATAAGCCTTCCAGAACCGTGACTCCCCGCACAGGTCACACGCACATCCGTGGACACACACCATTCCTCACAACCACAGGGCAGACGCACGAGGTCAGGCGATTACCCTTCTCATGGGCTCCCCTCCCACAGCATCCGTTACGAGAGGTTGCATGACTGGGAGATACATTTAAGTACTCGTATATATCTTTAGCTGCTCTTCTGCTCTTTACTGTTACGTCTTCTCAAGCCGAGGAATATTTCCCGAGACGACCTTGAAGAAATTAATTGGAAATCTGAAGACTAAGGAGGGACTGCACTACGATGACGTGTATGTCCACATGCAGATCTGGAAAAAGTCGCAGGCTTAGTACAATCCACTAAAGTAGACTTTTGGTGCTCACGTAACTCAGTCATGCTTTTCTCTGCCTTCACACTGCACGTGTCATGATAGGGACTGGATAGGTCCTGTGATAGGTATTGGAGACTAAGCGGTGACACTGACAGGGAGACGCTTGAGCAGAGACCTGAAGGGAAGGAGGGAGACCAGCACGTGGGTCTCACAGGACAGGGATTCAAGGCAGAGAGAGGAGGAAACGTCAAGCCCTGGGGCAGGAGCATCTTGGCGCACTCGTGGAGCAGGAAGGAGGCCTGCGAGGCTGGGGCAGAGCGCGTGAGGGCCCAGCTGTGCAGTTCGACCGGGGAGGTAAGCGGGGGTCAGATCCCGTAGGGCTCCTGGGGCATGGGTGTGTTTGACTTGCACTCTGATGAGTGGAAAGCTGCTGGGGGCGTGAGCTGAGGACGGACCTGACTGGATCCTCTGGAGCTGGGTGGAGAACCGACTGCACGGCTGAGGGCAGGAGAAGGAGCTTGGTTAGGAGCAGCCACGCTCATGTTGTCAAAAGGTGAAGGCGACTCTGAACAGGTAGGGTAGCGGGAGGCAAGGAATGGCCGGATGAGGGCATTACTCTGATGCTGGGAATGAAGGCTTTGCCGATGGGGTGGAGGTGAAGAGGAGAGAGGGGAGAGGTCAAGAAAGACCACAAAGCTGGGGCCTGAACCCCCGTCGGGGTGGAGTTGCCCACGTGGAAAAGAGGGAGAGCGGGTTCAGGGGAGAATTGGAGTATGGTGTGGGCTCGTTCGATGTCCACGTGGGGATGTCACGGAGGCAGCTGGGTGGGTGTGAGTCCGGACTGTGTGGCAAGGTGTGGAAAGGATAAATAAACGTGGAAGTCACGACAGCACAGATGTCATTGAAGTCCGGAGACTGGCTAAGGTCAGCAAGGGCTCAAAAGCGGTCCAGGATCATCTACGTCCTGGGTCAACACTGATGCTGAGAGGTTTGGGAGAAACACAGACGTCAGCGATGGAGACAGAGAAGGAAAGGCTACTGAGGTCAGAGAAACACGCCAGCCGACGACAAGACAATCCTCGAAAGAGTAGAATGGACCGAACCGGCAACGAAGTGATGGAAGCATTTCAAGGAGAAGGGACCGACTGTGTCGAATGCAGCCAAGAGAGTCAAGGGTGAGTGATGGACTTTTCCTACAACGGCACTGTGATAGTTACACAACTCTGCACTTGTACAGAGAAAAATCAGTGAATTGCGTATTTCGGTGTGTGAATTGATGACACTAAATTGTGCCTCAAGAAAACGGTTTCAAAATAAAAGGGCATTTAGCGTGTATCTACCCAGCATTTCTACTCCCGGGTATTCTTCCCCCAAGGTAAATGAAACTACGTGCTTATAAGGCAGACGTATACGTGAATTTTCACAGCATCTCTGTTCATAACATACCACGCTTGAACTAACGCAGAAGTACATTATTATGTGAAGGGCTGGACATTTTGGGATATATTTACATGAGGTCAAAATACTCAGCCTTCAAAGGAGGGCGTACTGCTTATTCAAATAAAAATATATAGATCTCAAAAAACATTGCTTTGAGCAAAACAGACAGACATCGAACTGTAGGCCGTGATTTACTTCCTTTTCATGAAGTTCTGCCACGACCCAACTGAAGGATGTCAACAGAAATGAAAACAGAGGCTGCGCATGTCGAGGGTGGTTGGGTCTCAATTGAAACGTTGCAGAGGGCTGTTTTCTGTAGTCATGGGAATGATTCATATAGGGGAGGGGGTTTGGACGCTCTAGGGGTTCGTGAAGTGTCGAAGATTGGTCAAGTCACGCAGCTAATGTTGACACGTTTCGCTCTATTTTCATTTGATTTGACTAAAAAGCGAAAAGAAAGAGGGAAATCAGAAGGAACACTGAACCGTCATGGAGCTACGCATAGTTTATTTACAGATCTCCCCCCAGCCCCACCATGTAAGTGACCTTTCCAGACTGTCAGTTGCCGGTCGGGTTCCAGGCGGAATGTCGGGAGCCGACATTTGTTGTGGCTGGTGTTGCCACGGTGACTGGGCAGAGCCCTGTGGTGGGTCAGTGCCATGGAGGGGCTGCCGTCCTCTGTGGAGCTGGGCTTTGGGCCGATCCTCGGCAAGCTGGGCGAGGTGGTGGTGGCGCTGCTGCCCGATGGCCTGAGTCCACGCCTCACTTGCCACAGCCTCCAGTGGGAGACAGTGATGCGCCCACCTGTCGTCGGTTTACTGGTGGGTCTCTTATTTCTCTTCAGACTTGTTCAGTCTGTTAGAAGTCGACGTTACGTGAGACGTGAAAAGCGGCTGGCAGAAGCAGTGGCTGCAGCGATTGAGGAGAAATGCCAGCTCATTGACAAGCTCAGCGCTGCTCAAGAGGAGTATATGGGGATCGACTCGTCTTCAGAGAACGCCAGGCTAGAGAGAGAGTCGCTAAATATACCCGGCCTCACAGACGCTTACCGAAAGGTGACGAGGACCAACTCAGTGCTGATGGAGGAATTAACTGGCCTGGTTCGAGAACTGAAGGCAGAGAGAGCCAAACGGTCGAAAGAAGAAGGAGAGATGGCCGAGATGCTAAAAGCGCTCGCGTCCGTAGAAGCGGTCGTGAGATCCAGCACGTCACGAGGAGCTTTGCCAAAGCTGCCCGGAGGCCGAGAGCCAAGCCCTGCTGGTCCCTTCCCCGGCGGTGGGCCTGGGTCTTAGAGCGGGCCTGTTCTCTCCCCCTCCACGCAGGCCTCCCAAGCCGCCTGGCTGCCTCCAGCCAGCTGGACCTCCATCGGAGCGTTCCTGAGGCCAGTGGATGCAGGGGAGCCCCTTCGCTGGGCTGGAGATCCTCTACCTTCGCCTGCTGGACACCGCAGACGGCTCCTTCGCGGTCAGTTCCTCCAAATCGACAGACTTTTGGAATTCCTAGAGCACACCGAGAAAAGTGGGACTTTGTTTCACTTCACGGACTGTTTGGATTATCCCTCGTTAGTAGTGAAGAAGAGACTGATCTTTTCCTTAAATTGAACCTTCATCAAACTACCTTTCTCTAGACGGTATTGTGTAAATATTATGTATATATTAAACTTCAGTGAATTATTAACGGTGTCTGTCTCAGTGTTGCATTGAAAGTTGTAAATGTGCGCCATGTAGCAGTCAAGACTTTTAGCAATCGACAGCAGTCTTGTTTCAGAGTAGTATTCCCAAGAGTCGCGACTCACAGGTCGAAGGAGCTTTCTTGGACTAAGTATGTAGTGGTTAGAAAAAGAAAAAGCTGATCGATCTCTTTGGGGATCAAGTTACATTGCCTGGTTAGAGAGAGGTTTGCCTTATTTTGTGACTTGATTCTAATGTGGCAACGGCTAAACAATTTTAAAGAAACAAATGATAAACTACGTGGAGGTTTGTCCTTGCACTACACGAAGGCCGAGGGAGAGTTTACTGATGAAGAGGAAATCACCTTTGACATGTGGGGGGAACCTCCTCGTTGCTGCCCTCGGCCCCCTCTACTCACCAGCTAACGCTCCACACTGGAAAGCTGAGGGAAGTCTCAGGGGTTTCTCTCCCATGTGACGAAGTGAGGGTCTCGATCATTCCTAGTTTCACTCACAGATAATGTCCCCCAGTTAGGCAACGAGCACCAGCTGCGGATGACTCTAGTGGCAGGAAAGCAGCAAGTGGCAGTTGGAGCAAATAGGAGGGGTCACATGAGACAAATGGCAGAGACAGCATCAGCAGCACAGAAAGGATTTCTCCTCTTAAGTCGAGAGAAAGCAACAAACCAAAAACCTGCGCTTGCCTTGGAAACAGAGCAATGAAGACTCGAATGCGAGAGCCTGCCCTTGTGTTGCTGACATTTTAGGAAGGACAGGCAGGTGCTAAAGAATCAAATTGAGTAGAAGACATGGCATATTAGGTGATAACGAATGTTCTGGAGAAGAATAAACAAGGCAGGGTAAGGGGTGATGGGTGTGGGAATGGGGGGCACACTTGCCTAGACACACACTCTCGGTGGGAGTGGTCACCTGAGCACTGAGGAGCCCTGGAGGAGAGCTCTGTAGGCAGGGGGGGCAGAACGGGCCATGGCTCTGAAGGCGGCATGAGCACGGTGAGTGTGAGAAGCGACCAGGAGCCAGAGTGGCCCGAGTGCAGTGAGTGAAGCCAGAGAGAAGGGGGTCAAGGCCATCAGGGGTCAGAAGGTGGAGGGAGTCGAATCCACCGTAAAGAGTTTGGTTTCCCTTTCAAAGGACAGAAGCTGCCATGGGGAAGAGGAGAACAGAGGGAAACCTGTGGGAGAGCATGGCAGGGACTCGAGGCTGAGGATGGTGAAGGCTGCCCCCGGGCAGCGGTGGAGGTGGAGACGGAGAGGTGGGGTGGGATCCGGGACCTGTCCTGCAGGCAGAGACCGTGAGACGTGCTGATGCCTGTGGGTGTGAGAAAAGAGAGGAGTCGGCATGGGGACGGGAGCCCCAGGTGAGGGGTGGTGTCCTTCAGCGAGATGGGGGGAATGGCAGAGGAGTGCCTTTGGACGGGAAATCAGAGTGGGCCTCTGTGAGAGTTAGGTTTCAGGGCCCCTCAGCCAGCAGAGTAGAAATACCAACTGTTCGGAGGAGACAGGTGTCTGCGCTCAGAGGAGCGTTCACGGCTGCAGATAGAAGTACGCAGGGGCATCGGGGAGGGAAGTTCCCGTAGCAGAGACGATGTCCAAGGGCCGAGAAGATGCCACAGGGTAGACTCCATGGGCCTGTTTGCGGCGAGAGCCCATCTTACAGATGCAGAAGCTGAGGCCCAGAGAAGTGAAGTGAATATTTACCTCTTCCTTTCTCTGGAGTGGAAGGGTCAGTAATCAGCCCAGGCCTGCCTCTGGTGTCCTGGGCTTGGAGGCCTCACAGATGAAAACAGTAGAGAACAGAAGCCAGGTGTCCCATGGGAGCCAGGTGACCAGGGGAGCACAGGAAGCCTCAAGCAGCTGTCTTGAAGGTCCACTGAGCCTGAATCCATTTGTGGGGTTGGGGGTGGTGGGGGCGGGTCGAGGGGGCTGGGAGGCCCTAAAAGATGGTGTCTGTAGCTGGCGTGGGTTTTATGGTGGCATTTCTAGGGGACAGAGATGAAGCTGGCCTCTTTTCTTTCCTCTTGATACTTCTCCTGTCCCCATTTCTTTCTTTGTTTTTGGCAGGGAGGGCCCGGGGGTGATGCCAGTTCTCAGGTTTTAGGGCAGCTCCTAGCTCTGGAAGCGGGGTTGCCTTTTAGAGCCAGGAGGAAGGGCCGAGAGGCCCAGACGTCGCTCCGGGCTCGAGGGCCTCACACGTTGCCATTTGTGGATGCGTCGTGAGGCTCCTCCTCAGAACCAGGGCTGCTCAGGGAAGAGCTCACTTCCTAACGTGCGGAAGAATACTTGCCACAGTGGCTTGAAATGGGCCTCTCGAGGTGACATTTCGGTGACTTTTTCCCCTTCCTGAAGACGCATATAAGTTTTACATTCCAAACGGGTATAGAACTGTACCTGGTGAAGAGAACAGATCTTTGAAGGCGCTAACCTCGAAAGCTCCCTAGGTGTCAGTGACCGAGGGAGGAGGGGGTTCTTCTCACCTCCGTCTTGCCTTTGAGAGAGGAGCGGCGTGTTTCCACTTTTGTGAACTTCCGGGAACCCCGCTGCCACCCCGATCCCTGGTTTGGCTGGGAAGGTGGGAGGTGGCGAAGCAAACATCCCGTCACCAGCGAATCCCGTCGAAGGCCGCGCTTGGCAAATGAGTCTGCAAAGAAACAGTTCACGCCACGCGTGGAGCCCTTGACCATGGTGTCGCGAACGTGCTCAGAGCCCAGAGGTGGGCAGGGGTGGACGGGGACGAGCGACTCCTTCTCCACTTGGGCCCTCCTGACCACCGGCAGCTCTAGGGGAACCCCCCCAAAGGGCCCCCGCTCAGTGCGGCTCCTGTGCCATGCCACGGTGCACCCCACTTCCGTGGGCACCTCTTATTAAATGTGTGCCCAGATGGTCCCTCAGGATGGGGCCCCCCCTGTTGTCCCCACCTAGAAGTCCAGCCCCGGGAGGCAGGCTGCGGTCCTGCGCTGGACTGAATGTCCACTGTCTGGAACGGGGACTGCGGCGTTGGCGGCTCACAGGTCAGATTTACAGGAGGAAGGGAAGGGCCTGGCTGCCCGCAGTGCCAGCTCCTGGTGCTCTGTCACCCCACACTCACACAGCAGTGCCCTCCCCTCCTCCGTGCCGTGCTTCCTGCTGTCGCCTCCCTCAGGCTGCAGGGGCCTCTCTTCCCACCTGCCTCCAACCTTCAAGTCCTCCCTGTCCTTCAAGGCCTCGTCCAGGTGCCACTCCCTCTGGACAAGCCGCCCCCTGCCGCCCCCCCCCGCCCCCCCCCGCCCCCGCCACCGCCCCCCCGCCCTCCCCGCCTCCTAAGTACCCCATCACGTGCCCCCTCCTCACTGACTGTTTCCAGGAGGCCCACCACCACCACCACACACCCTTTATCGAGTAGTGTAGCTTTAGAGGCAGTCCCGAAGATGGTAGTACCGTACCTTCCTCTCACTATGTTCTGCTTCCATACTGGGGAGGCGTGTTGAGTCTGCCGCTGGGATCTTCACTAGGATTGTCTTGACTCTGTAGATCCTGTTGGGAAGAGCTGACATCTGCTGAACAATACCGAGTCAACCTATGAAGAAACATGGAGGAAGTCTGCATTGCTGTTGGTCTTCTGTGATTTCTTCTGTCAGCGTGTTGTAGACCTCCTCACATCGATCTTGTGCGTAAGTGTTTAGATTTACACCTGTGTGTGTCATTTTTGATGCTGATATCAATGATGTGTTTGTAACTTTAAATTCGAGGTGTTCACCGTTAGTATAGAAGAGAGTTGAGAATCATTTTCAAGCCCATTCATTAGCACGGTGATTAAGTCTTCCACAACCTGTGATGAGGCTCTGTTCTGCCTCGGGCTGTCTCTTCAGGCCTGGGATCCCTGGTCAGGAAGGTAGAGCCAGATCCAGTCCCCTGGGTGTTCACGGCACTCTTGATCCTACCGTCCCCCGGGGAGTGGAGGGTTTTGTGGGCTGTAAGCAGCGAAGAACCGCCACCGCCCCACTCTCCCCAGTTTGTTGCTGCGTCCCCGCTGTCCCCATCCGCGAGAACGCTTGGTGCCGCTGTTCGCAAACCAGTCGGCTAAACGACTTTTCACATCTGATCCCGTGATCGTCTGTTTTCTTTGCACTCCAGACGAAACCTAAAATCTGCAGATTTATTTTCACATACACAATACTGCTACCACCTTGTATGGGCAGAACTTTCCGTGGACTCTACCCCCCCTTCTGCTCTGGGGAGACTTTGGCCAGGAGGGCCAATGGCCCTGGGAGGCCACCGTCAAGCTGTTCCCTTCTGTGAAGGAATTTCCGACCCGGCGACATGATGCAGGGAGCTCAGCCTCCAGGCGTCCTCTATGGGGAATGTGGATCTGAGAATTTCTGCCTGTTCTTCCAAGGGGATACGCAGGGAAGGGGAATTCATGCGACCCACAGTGGACATGTCCTGTGGTTTGCCTCCGACGACAAAGGGAGAGGCAAGTCCTGGCTGAGCTCCCTTCCTGTGACAGCCAGGGAGAGCCAACGCTACGGAGAGATGCCACAGCCTCGGAACAAATGCGTGGCTGGGAGTGTACAGCCGAGTCAAGGGAAGGAGCACAGGCCTGTGAGACCAGAGCCAGCCTTGGGTCCTGCTCCAAATCCCAGAGAGGTGATCTGCAGTGTCCTGGAAAGGGAGGAGCTGGCTCGATCTCGGTGGTTCTTCTTTTATGATCGGAGTTTCGTGGGTGCAGGGGAATGTGCTGGAGTGGACCCCACATCCCCGGCTCTGCCTTGAGCATGAGGAAGAGCCATGGGGCTCTTATCCCCCAGTTCTGTGCCGGGGAAAGAAAGAGGCTTCCAGAAAATTCCCAAGGACTGAACTTGACTGTGAGCTCCCCGTGAGGCTGGGCCTGGAGGGAGCAGAAGCAGATACTGATAAGCCTTCCAGAACCGTGACTCCCCGCACAGGTCACACGCACATCCGTGGACACACACCATTCCTCACAACCACAGGGCAGACGCACGAGGTCAGGCGATTACCCTTCTCATGGGCTCCCCTCCCACAGCATCCGTTACGAGAGGTTGCATGACTGGGAGATACATTTAAGTACTCGTATATATCTTTAGCTGCTCTTCTGCTCTTTACTGTTACGTCTTCTCAAGCCGAGGAATATTTCCCGAGACGACCTTGAAGAAATTAATTGGAAATCTGAAGACTAAGGAGGGACTGCACTACGATGACGTGTATGTCCACATGCAGATCTGGAAAAAGTCGCAGGCTTAGTACAATCCACTAAAGTAGACTTTTGGTGCTCACGTAACTCAGTCATGCTTTTCTCTGCCTTCACACTGCACGTGTCATGATAGGGACTGGATAGGTCCTGTGATAGGTATTGGAGACTAAGCGGTGACACTGACAGGGAGACGCTTGAGCAGAGACCTGAAGGGAAGGAGGGAGACCAGCACGTGGGTCTCACAGGACAGGGATTCAAGGCAGAGAGAGGAGGAAACGTCAAGCCCTGGGGCAGGAGCATCTTGGCGCACTCGTGGAGCAGGAAGGAGGCCTGCGAGGCTGGGGCAGAGCGCGTGAGGGCCCAGCTGTGCAGTTCGACCGGGGAGGTAAGCGGGGGTCAGATCCCGTAGGGCTCCTGGGGCATGGGTGTGTTTGACTTGCACTCTGATGAGTGGAAAGCTGCTGGGGGCGTGAGCTGAGGACGGACCTGACTGGATCCTCTGGAGCTGGGTGGAGAACCGACTGCACGGCTGAGGGCAGGAGAAGGAGCTTGGTTAGGAGCAGCCACGCTCATGTTGTCAAAAGGTGAAGGCGACTCTGAACAGGTAGGGTAGCGGGAGGCAAGGAATGGCCGGATGAGGGCATTACTCTGATGCTGGGAATGAAGGCTTTGCCGATGGGGTGGAGGTGAAGAGGAGAGAGGGGAGAGGTCAAGAAAGACCACAAAGCTGGGGCCTGAACCCCCGTCGGGGTGGAGTTGCCCACGTGGAAAAGAGGGAGAGCGGGTTCAGGGGAGAATTGGAGTATGGTGTGGGCTCGTTCGATGTCCACGTGGGGATGTCACGGAGGCAGCTGGGTGGGTGTGAGTCCGGACTGTGTGGCAAGGTGTGGAAAGGATAAATAAACGTGGAAGTCACGACAGCACAGATGTCATTGAAGTCCGGAGACTGGCTAAGGTCAGCAAGGGCTCAAAAGCGGTCCAGGATCTACGTCCTGGGTCAACACTGATGCTGAGAGGTTTGGGAGAAACACAGACGTCAGCGATGGAGACAGAGAAGGAAAGGCTACTGAGGTCAGAGAAACACGCCAGCCGACGACAAGACAATCCTCGAAAGAGTAGAATGGACCGAACCGGCAACGAAGTGATGGAAGCATTTCAAGGAGAAGGGACCGACTGTGTCGAATGCAGCCAAGAGAGTCAAGGGTGAGTGATGGACTTTTCCTACAACGGCACTGTGATAGTTACACAACTCTGCACTTGTACAGAGAAAAATCAGTGAATTGCGTATTTCGGTGTGTGAATTGATGACACTGAATTGTGCCTCAAGAAAACGGTTTCAAAATAAAAGGGCATTTAGCGTGTATCTACCCAGCATTTCTACTCCCGGGTATTCTTCCCCCAAGGTAAATGAAACTACGTGCTTATAAGGCAGACGTATACGTGAATTTTCACAGCATCTCTGTTCATAACATACCACGCTTGAACTAACGCAGAAGTACATTATTATGTGAAGGGCTGGACATTTTGGGATATATTTCCATGAGGTCAAAATACTCAGCCTTCAAAGGAGGGCGTACTGCTTATTCAAAGAAAAATATATAGATCTCAAAAAACATTGCTTTGAGCAAAACAGACAGACATCGAACTGTAGGCCGTGATTTACTTCCTTTTCATGAAGTTCTGCCACGACCCAACTGAAGGATGTCAACAGAAATGAAAACAGAGGCTGCGCATGTCGAGGGTGGTTGGGTCTCAATTGAAACGTTGCAGAGGGCTGTTTTCTGTAGTCATGGGAATGATTCATATAGGGGAGGGGGTTTGGACGCTCTAGGGGTTCGTGAAGTGTCGAAGATTGGTCAAGTCACGCAGCTAATGTTGACACGTTTCACTCTATTTTCATTTGATTTGACTAAAAAGCGAAAAGAAAGAGGGAAATCAGAAGGAACACTGAACCGTCATGGAGCTACGCATAGTTTATTTACAGATCTCCCCCCAGCCCCACCATGTAAGTGACCTTTCCAGACTGTCAGTTGCCGGTCGGGTTCCAGGCGGAATGTCGGGAGCCGACATTTGTTGTGGCTGGTGTTGCCACGGTGACTGGGCAGAGCCCTGTGGTGGGTCAGTGCCATGGAGGGGCTGCCGTCCTCTGTGGAGCTGGGCTTTGGGCCGATCCTCGGCAAGCTGGGCGAGGTGGTGGTGGCGCTGCTGCCCGATGGCCTGAGTCCACGCCTCACTTGCCACAGCCTCCAGTGGGAGACAGTGATGCGCCCACCTGTCGTCGGTTTACTGGTGGGTCTCTTATTTCTCTTCAGACTTGTTCAGTCTGTTAGAAGTCGACGTTACGTGAGACGTGAAAAGCGGCTGGCAGAAGCAGTGGCTGCAGCGATTGAGGAGAAATGCCAGCTCATTGACAAGCTCAGCGCTGCTCAAGAGGAGTATATGGGGATCGACTCGTCTTCAGAGAACGCCAGGCTAGAGAGAGAGTCGCTAAATATACCCGGCCTCACAGACGCTTACCGAAAGGTGACGAGGACCAACTCAGTGCTGATGGAGGAATTAACTGGCCTGGTTCGAGAACTGAAGGCAGAGAGAGCCAAACGGTCGAAAGAAGAAGGAGAGATGGCCGAGATGCTAAAAGCGCTCGCGTCCGTAGAAGCGGTCGTGAGATCCAGCACGTCACGAGGAGCTTTGCCAAAGCTGCCCGGAGGCCGAGAGCCAAGCCCTGCTGGTCCCTTCCCCGGCGGTGGGCCTGGGTCTTAGAGCGGGCCTGTTCTCTCCCCCTCCACGCAGGCCTCCCAAGCCGCCTGGCTGCCTCCAGCCAGCTGGACCTCCATCGGAGCGTTCCTGAGGCCAGTGGATGCAGGGGAGCCCCTTCGCTGGGCTGGAGATCCTCTACCTTCGCCTGCTGGACACCGCAGACGGCTCCTTCGCGGTCAGTTCCTCCAAATCGACAGACTTTTGGAATTCCTAGAGCACACCGAGAAAAGTGGGACTTTGTTTCACTTCACGGACTGTTTGGATTATCCCTCGTTAGTAGTGAAGAAGAGACTGATCTTTTCCTTAAATTGAACCTTCATCAAACTACCTTTCTCTAGACGGTATTGTGTAAATATTATGTATATATTAAACTTCAGTGAATTATTAACGGTGTCTGTCTCAGTGTTGCATTGAAAGTTGTAAATGTGCGCCATGTAGCAGTCAAGACTTTTAGCAATCGACAGCAGTCTTGTTTCAGAGTAGTATTCCCAAGAGTCGCGACTCACAGGTCGAAGGAGCTTTCTTGGACTAAGTATGTAGTGGTTAGAAAAAGAAAAAGCTGATCGATCTCTTTGGGGATCAAGTTACATTGCCTGGTTAGAGAGAGGTTTGCCTTATTTTGTGACTTGATTCTAATGTGGCAACGGCTAAACAATTTTCAAGAAACAAATGATAAACTACGTGGAGGTTTGTCCTTGCACTACACGAAGGCCGAGGGAGAGTTTACTGATGAAGAGGAAATCACCTTTGACATGTGGGGGGAACCTCCTCGTTGCTGCCCTCGGCCCCCTCTACTCACCAGCTAACGCTCCACACTGGAAAGCTGAGGGAAGTCTCAGGGGTTTCTCTCCCATGTGACGAAGTGAGGGTCTCGATCATTCCTAGTTTCACTCACAGATAATGTCCCCCAGTTAGGCAACGAGCACCAGCTGCGGATGACTCTAGTGGCAGGAAAGCAGCAAGTGGCAGTTGGAGCAAATAGGAGGGGTCACATGAGACAAATGGCAGAGACAGCATCAGCAGCACAGAAAGGATTTCTCCTCTCAAGTCGAGAGAAAGCAACAAACCAAAAACCTGCGCTTGCCTTGGAAACAGAGCAATGAAGACTCGAATGCGAGAGCCTGCCCTTGTGTTGCTGACATTTTAGGAAGGACAGGCAGGTGCTAAAGAATCAAATTGAGTAGAAGACATGGCATATTAGGTGATAACGAATGTTCTGGAGAAGAATAAACAAGGCAGGGTAAGGGGTGATGGGTGTGGGAATGGGGGGCACACTTGCCTAGACACACACTCTCGGTGGGAGTGGTCACCTGAGCACTGAGGAGCCCTGGAGGAGAGCTCTGTAGGCAGGGGGTGCAGAACGGGCCATGGCTCTGAAGGCGGCATGAGCACGGTGAGTGTGAGAAGCGACCAGGAGCCAGAGTGGCCCGAGTGCAGTGAGTGAAGCCAGAGAGAAGGGGGTCAAGGCCATCAGGGGTCAGAAGGTGGAGGGAGTCGAATCCACCGTAAAGAGTTTGGTTTCCCTTTCAAAGGACAGAAGCTGCCATGGGGAAGAGGAGAACAGAGGGAAACCTGTGGGAGAGCATGGCAGGGACTCGAGGCTGAGGATGGTGAAGGCTGCCCCCGGGCAGCGGTGGAGGTGGAGACGGAGAGGTGGGGTGGGATCCGGGACCTGTCCTGCAGGCAGAGACCGTGAGACGTGCTGATGCCTGTGGGTGTGAGAAAAGAGAGGAGTCGGCATGGGGACGGGAGCCCCAGGTGAGGGGTGGTGTCCTTCAGCGAGATGGGGGGAATGGCAGAGGAGTGCCTTTGGACGGGAAATCAGAGTGGGCCTCTGTGAGAGTTAGGTTTCAGGGCCCCTCAGCCAGCAGAGTAGAAATACCAACTGTTCGGAGGAGACAGGTGTCTGCGCTCAGAGGAGCGTTCACGGCTGCAGATAGAAGTACGCAGGGGCATCGGGGAGGGAAGTTCCCGTAGCAGAGACGATGTCCAAGGGCCGAGAAGATGCCACAGGGTAGACTCCATGGGCCTGTTTGCGGCGAGAGCCCATCTTACAGATGCAGAAGCTGAGGCCCAGAGAAGTGAAGTGAATATTTACCTCTTCCTTTCTCTGGAGTGGAAGGGTCAGTAATCAGCCCAGGCCTGCCTCTGGTGTCCTGGGCTTGGAGGCCTCACAGATGAAAACAGTAGAGAACAGAAGCCAGGTGTCCCATGGGAGCCAGGTGACCAGGGGAGCACAGGAAGCCTCAAGCAGCTGTCTTGAAGGTCCACTGAGCCTGAATCCATTTGTGGGGTTGGGGGTGGTGGGGGCGGGTCGAGGGGGCTGGGAGGCCCTAAAAGATGGTGTCTGTAGCTGGCGTGGGTTTTATGGTGGCATTTCTAGGGGACAGAGATGAAGCTGGCCTCTTTTCTTTCCTCTTGATACTTCTCCTGTCCCCATTTCTTTCTTTGTTTTTGGCAGGGAGGGCCCGGGGGTGATGCCAGTTCTCAGGTTTTAGGGCAGCTCCTAGCTCTGGAAGCGGGGTTGCCTTTTAGAGCCAGGAGGAAGGGCCGAGAGGCCCAGACGTCGCTCCGGGCTCGAGGGCCTCACACGTTGCCATTTGTGGATGCGTCGTGAGGCTCCTCCTCAGAACCAGGGCTGCTCAGGGAAGAGCTCACTTCCTAACGTGCGGAAGAATACTTGCCACAGTGGCTTGAAATGGGCCTCTCGAGGTGACATTTCGGTGACTTTTTCCCCTTCCTGAAGACGCATATAAGTTTTACATTCCAAACGGGTATAGAACTGTACCTGGTGAAGAGAACAGATCTTTGAAGGCGCTAACCTCGAAAGCTCCCTAGGTGTCAGTGACCGAGGGAGGAGGGGGTTCTTCTCACCTCCGTCTTGCCTTTGAGAGAGGAGCGGCGTGTTTCCACTTTTGTGAACTTCCGGGAACCCCGCTGCCACCCCGATCCCTGGTTTGGCTGGGAAGGTGGGAGGTGGCGAAGCAAACATCCCGTCACCAGCGAATCCCGTCGAAGGCCGCGCTTGGCAAATGAGTCTGCAAAGAAACAGTTCACGCCACGCGTGGAGCCCTTGACCATGGTGTTGCGAACGTGCTCAGAGCCCAGAGGTGGGCAGGGGTGGACGGGGACGAGCGACTCCTTCTCCACTTGGGCCCTCCTGACCACCCGCAGCTCTAGGGGAACCCCCCCAAAGGGCCCCCGCTCAGTGCGGCTCCTGTGCCATGCCACGGTGCACCCCACTTCCGTGGGCACCTCTTATTAAATGTGTGCCCAGATGGTCCCTCAGGATGGGGCCCCCCCTGTTGTCCCCACCTAGAAGTCCAGCCCCGGGAGGCAGGCTGCGGTCCTGCGCTGGACTGAATGTCCACTGTCTGGAACGGGGACTGCGGCGTTGGCGGCTCACAGGTCAGATTTACAGGAGGAAGGGAAGGGCCTGGCTGCCCGCAGTGCCAGCTCCTGGTGCTCTGTCACCCCACACTCACACAGCAGTGCCCTCCCCTCCTCCGTGCCGTGCTTCCTGCTGTCGCCTCCCTCAGGCTGCAGGGGCCTCTCTTCCCACCTGCCTCCAACCTTCAAGTCCTCCCTGTCCTTCAAGGCCTCGTCCAGGTGCCACTCCCTCTGGACAAGCCGCCCCCTGCCGCCCCCCCCCGCCCCCCCGCCACCGCCCCCCCCGCCCTCCCCGCCTCCTAAGTACCCCATCACGTGCCCCCTCCTCACTGACTGTTTCCAGGAGGCCCACCACCACCACCACACACCCTTTATCGAGTAGTGTAGCTTTAGAGGCAGTCCCGAAGATGGTAGTACCGTACCTTCCTCTCACTATGTTCTGCTTCAATACTGGGGAGGCGTGTTGAGTCTGCCGCTGGGATCTTCACTAGGATTGTCTTGACTCTGTAGATCCTGTTGGGAAGAGCTGACATCTGCTGAACAATACCGAGTCAACCTATGAAGAAACATGGAGGAAGTCTGCATTGCTGTTGGTCTTCTGTGATTTCTTCTGTCAGCGTGTTGTAGACCTCCTCACATCGATCTTGTGCGTAAGTGTTTAGATTTACACCTGTGTGTGTCATTTTTGATGCTGATATCAATGATGTGTTTGTAACTTTAAATTCGAGGTGTTCACCGTTAGTATAGAAGAGAGTTGAGAATCATTTTCAAGCCCATTCATTAGCACGGTGATTAAGTCTTCCACAACCTGTGATGAGGCTCTGTTCTGCCTCGGGCTGTCTCTTCAGGCCTGGGATCCCTGGTCAGGAAGGTAGAGCCAGATCCAGTCCCCTGGGTGTTCACGGCACTCTTGATCCTACCGTCCCCCGGGGAGTGGAGGGTTTTGTGGGCTGTAAGCAGCGAAGAACCGCCACCGCCCCACTCTCCCCAGTTTGTTGCTGCGTCCCCGCTGTCCCCATCCGCGAGAACGCTTGGTGCCGCTGTTCGCAAACCAGTCGGCTAAACGACTTTTCACATCTGATCCCGTGATCGTCTGTTTTCTTTGCACTCCAGACGAAACCTAAAATCTGCAGATTTATTTTCACATACACAATACTGCTACCACCTTGTATGGGCAGAACTTTCCGTGGACTCTACCCCCCCTTCTGCTCTGGGGAGACTTTGGCCAGGAGGGCCAATGGCCCTGGGAGGCCACCGTCAAGCTGTTCCCTTCTGTGAAGGAATTTCCGACCCGGCGACATGATGCAGGGAGCTCAGCTTCCAGGCGTCCTCTATGGGGAATGTGGATCTGAGAATTTCTGCCTGTTCTTCCAAGGGGATACGCAGGGAAGGGGAATTCATGCGACCCACAGTGGACATGTCCTGTGGTTTGCCTCCGACGACAAAGGGAGAGGCAAGTCCTGGCTGAGCTCCCTTCCTGTGACAGCCAGGGAGAGCCAACGCTACGGAGAGATGCCACAGCCTCGGAACAAATGCGTGGCTGGGAGTGTACAGCCGAGTCAAGGGAAGGAGCACAGGCCTGTGAGACCAGAGCCAGCCTTGGGTCCTGCTCCAAATCCCAGAGAGGTGATCTGCAGTGTCCTGGAAAGGGAGGAGCTGGCTCGATCTCGGTGGTTCTTCTTTTATGATCGGAGTTTCGTGGGTGCAGGGGAATGTGCTGGAGTGGACCCCACATCCCCGGCTCTGCCTTGAGCATGAGGAAGAGCCATGGGGCTCTTATCCCCCAGTTCTGTGCCGGGGAAAGAAAGAGGCTTCCAGAAAATTCCCAAGGACTGAACTTGACTGTGAGCTCCCCGTGAGGCTGGGCCTGGAGGGAGCAGAAGCAGATACTGATAAGCCTTCCAGAACCGTGACTCCCCGCACAGGTCACACGCACATCCGTGGACACACACCATTCCTCACAACCACAGGGCAGACGCACGAGGTCAGGCGATTACCCTTCTCATGGGCTCCCCTCCCACAGCATCCGTTACGAGAGGTTGCATGACTGGGAGATACATTTAAGTACTCGTATATATCTTTAGCTGCTCTTCTGCTCTTTACTGTTACGTCTTCTCAAGCCGAGGAATATTTCCCGAGACGACCTTGAAGAAATTAATTGGAAATCTGAAGACTAAGGAGGGACTGCACTACGATGACGTGTATGTCCACATGCAGATCTGGAAAAAGTCGCAGGCTTAGTACAATCCACTAAAGTAGACTTTTGGTGCTCACGTAACTCAGTCATGCTTTTCTCTGCCTTCACACTGCACGTGTCATGATAGGGACTGGATAGGTCCTGTGATAGGTATTGGAGACTAAGCGGTGACACTGACAGGGAGACGCTTGAGCAGAGACCTGAAGGGAAGGAGGGAGACCAGCACGTGGGTCTCACAGGACAGGGATTCAAGGCAGAGAGAGGAGGAAACGTCAAGCCCTGGGGCAGGAGCATCTTGGCGCACTCGTGGAGCAGGAAGGAGGCCTGCGAGGCTGGGGCAGAGCGCGTGAGGGCCCAGCTGTGCAGTTCGACCGGGGAGGTAACCGGGGGTCAGATCCCGTAGGGCTCCTGGGGCATGGGTGTGTTTGACTTGCACTCTGATGAGTGGAAAGCTGCTGGGGGCGTGAGCTGAGGACGGACCTGACTGGATCCTCTGGAGCTGGGTGGAGAACCGACTGCACGGCTGAGGGCAGGAGAAGGAGCTTGGTTAGGAGCAGCCACGCTCATGTTGTCAAAAGGTGAAGGCGACTCTGAACAGGTAGGGTAGCGGGAGGCAAGGAATGGCCGGATGAGGGCATTACTCTGATGCTGGGAATGAAGGCTTTGCCGATGGGGTGGAGGTGAAGAGGAGAGAGGGGAGAGGTCAAGAAAGACCACAAAGCTGGGGCCTGAACCCCCGTCGGGGTGGAGTTGCCCACGTGGAAAAGAGGGAGAGCGGGTTCAGGGGAGAATTGGAGTATGGTGTGGGCTCGTTCGATGTCCACGTGGGGATGTCACGGAGGCAGCTGGGTGGGTGTGAGTCCGGACTGTGTGGCAAGGTGTGGAAAGGATAAATAAACGTGGAAGTCACGACAGCACAGATGTCATTGAAGTCCGGAGACTGGCTAAGGTCAGCAAGGGCTCAAAAGCGGTCCAGGATCTACGTCCTGGGTCAACACTGATGCTGAGAGGTTTGGGAGAAACACAGACGTCAGCGATGGAGACAGAGAAGGAAAGGCTACTGAGGTCAGAGAAACACGCCAGCCGACGACAAGACAATCCTCGAAAGAGTAGAATGGACCGAACCGGCAACGAAGTGATGGAAGCATTTCAAGGAGAAGGGACCGACTGTGTCGAATGCAGCCAAGAGAGTCAAGGGTGAGTGATGGACTTTTCCTACAACGGCACTGTGATAGTTACACAACTCTGCACTTGTACAGAGAAAAATCAGTGAATTGCGTATTTCGGTGTGTGAATTGATGACACTAAATTGTGCCTCAAGAAAACGGTTTCAAAATAAAAGGGCATTTAGCGTGTATCTACCCAGCATTTCTACTCCCGGGTATTCTTCCCCCAAGGTAAATGAAACTACGTGCTTATAAGGCAGACGTATACGTGAATTTTCACAGCATCTCTGTTCATAACATACCACGCTTGAACTAACGCAGAAGTACATTATTATGTGAAGGGCTGGACATTTTGGGATATATTTCCATGAGGTCAAAATACTCAGCCTTCAAAGGAGGGCGTACTGCTTATTCAAAGAAAAATATATAGATCTCAAAAAACATTGCTTTGAGCAAAACAGACAGACATCGAACTGTAGGCCGTGATTTACTTCCTTTTCATGAAGTTCTGCCACGACCCAACTGAAGGATGTCAACAGAAATGAAAACAGAGGCTGCGCATGTCGAGGGTGGTTGGGTCTCAATTGAAACGTTGCAGAGGGCTGTTTTCTGTAGTCATGGGAATGATTCATATAGGGGAGGGGGTTTGGACGCTCTAGGGGTTCGTGAAGTGTCGAAGATTGGTCAAGTCACGCAGCTAATGTTGACACGTTTCACTCTATTTTCATTTGATTTGACTAAAAAGCGAAAAGAAAGAGGGAAATCAGAAGGAACACTGAACCGTCATGGAGCTACGCATAGTTTATTTACAGATCTCCCCCCAGCCCCACCATGTAAGTGACCTTTCCAGACTGTCAGTTGCCGGTCGGGTTCCAGGCGGAATGTCGGGAGCCGACATTTGTTGTGGCTGGTGTTGCCACGGTGACTGGGCAGAGCCCTGTGGTGGGTCAGTGCCATGGAGGGGCTGCCGTCCTCTGTGGAGCTGGGCTTTGGGCCGATCCTCGGCAAGCTGGGCGAGGTGGTGGTGGCGCTGCTGCCCGATGGCCTGAGTCCACGCCTCACTTGCCACAGCCTCCAGTGGGAGACAGTGATGCGCCCACCTGTCGTCGGTTTACTGGTGGGTCTCTTATTTCTCTTCAGACTTGTTCAGTCTGTTAGAAGTCGACGTTACGTGAGACGTGAAAAGCGGCTGGCAGAAGCAGTGGCTGCAGCGATTGAGGAGAAATGCCAGCTCATTGACAAGCTCAGCGCTGCTCAAGAGGAGTATATGGGGATCGACTCGTCTTCAGAGAACGCCAGGCTAGAGAGAGAGTCGCTAAATATACCCGGCCTCACAGACGCTTACCGAAAGGTGACGAGGACCAACTCAGTGCTGATGGAGGAATTAACTGGCCTGGTTCGAGAACTGAAGGCAGAGAGAGCCAAACGGTCGAAAGAAGAAGGAGAGATGGCCGAGATGCTAAAAGCGCTCGCGTCCGTAGAAGCGGTCGTGAGATCCAGCACGTCACGAGGAGCTTTGCCAAAGCTGCCCGGAGGCCGAGAGCCAAGCCCTGCTGGTCCCTTCCCCGGCGGTGGGCCTGGGTCTTAGAGCGGGCCTGTTCTCTCCCCCTCCACGCAGGCCTCCCAAGCCGCCTGGCTGCCTCCAGCCAGCTGGACCTCCATCGGAGCGTTCCTGAGGCCAGTGGATGCAGGGGAGCCCCTTCGCTGGGCTGGAGATCCTCTACCTTCGCCTGCTGGACACCGCAGACGGCTCCTTCGCGGTCAGTTCCTCCAAATCGACAGACTTTTGGAATTCCTAGAGCACACCGAGAAAAGTGGGACTTTGTTTCACTTCACGGACTGTTTGGATTATCCCTCGTTAGTAGTGAAGAAGAGACTGATCTTTTCCTTAAATTGAACCTTCATCAAACTACCTTTCTCTAGACGGTATTGTGTAAATATTATGTATATATTAAACTTCAGTGAATTATTAACGGTGTCTGTCTCAGTGTTGCATTGAAAGTTGTAAATGTGCGCCATGTAGCAGTCAAGACTTTTAGCAATCGACAGCAGTCTTGTTTCAGAGTAGTATTCCCAAGAGTCGCGACTCACAGGTCGAAGGAGCTTTCTTGGACTAAGTATGTAGTGGTTAGAAAAAGAAAAAGCTGATCGATCTCTTTGGGGATCAAGTTACATTGCCTGGTTAGAGAGAGGTTTGCCTTATTTTGTGACTTGATTCTAATGTGGCAACGGCTAAACAATTTTCAAGAAACAAATGATAAACTACGTGGAGGTTTGTCCTTGCACTACACGAAGGCCGAGGGAGAGTTTACTGATGAAGAGGAAATCACCTTTGACATGTGGGGGGAACCTCCTCGTTGCTGCCCTCGGCCCCCTCTACTCACCAGCTAACGCTCCACACTGGAAAGCTGAGGGAAGTCTCAGGGGTTTCTCTCCCATGTGACGAAGTGAGGGTCTCGATCATTCCTAGTTTCACTCACAGATAATGTCCCCCAGTTAGGCAACGAGCACCAGCTGCGGATGACTCTAGTGGCAGGAAAGCAGCAAGTGGCAGTTGGAGCAAATAGGAGGGGTCACATGAGACAAATGGCAGAGACAGCATCAGCAGCACAGAAAGGATTTCTCCTCTCAAGTCGAGAGAAAGCAACAAACCAAAAACCTGCGCTTGCCTTGGAAACAGAGCAATGAAGACTCGAATGCGAGAGCCTGCCCTTGTGTTGCTGACATTTTAGGAAGGACAGGCAGGTGCTAAAGAATCAAATTGAGTAGAAGACATGGCATATTAGGTGATAACGAATGTTCTGGAGAAGAATAAACAAGGCAGGGTAAGGGGTGATGGGTGTGGGAATGGGGGGCACACTTGCCTAGACACACACTCTCGGTGGGAGTGGTCACCTGAGCACTGAGGAGCCCTGGAGGAGAGCTCTGTAGGCAGGGGGGGCAGAACGGGCCATGGCTCTGAAGGCGGCATGAGCACGGTGAGTGTGAGAAGCGACCAGGAGCCAGAGTGGCCCGAGTGCAGTGAGTGAAGCCAGAGAGAAGGGGGTCAAGGCCATCAGGGGTCAGAAGGTGGAGGGAGTCGAATCCACCGTAAAGAGTTTGGTTTCCCTTTCAAAGGACAGAAGCTGCCATGGGGAAGAGGAGAACAGAGGGAAACCTGTGGGAGAGCATGGCAGGGACTCGAGGCTGAGGATGGTGAAGGCTGCCCCCGGGCAGCGGTGGAGGTGGAGACGGAGAGGTGGGGTGGGATCCGGGACCTGTCCTGCAGGCAGAGACCGTGAGACGTGCTGATGCCTGTGGGTGTGAGAAAAGAGAGGAGTCGGCATGGGGACGGGAGCCCCAGGTGAGGGGTGGTGTCCTTCAGCGAGATGGGGGGAATGGCAGAGGAGTGCCTTTGGACGGGAAATCAGAGTGGGCCTCTGTGAGAGTTAGGTTTCAGGGCCCCTCAGCCAGCAGAGTAGAAATACCAACTGTTCGGAGGAGACAGGTGTCTGCGCTCAGAGTAGCGTTCACGGCTGCAGATAGAAGTACGCAGGGGCATCGGGGAGGGAAGTTCCCGTAGCAGAGACGATGTCCAAGGGCCGAGAAGATGCCACAGGGTAGACTCCATGGGCCTGTTTGCGGCGAGAGCCCATCTTACAGATGCAGAAGCTGAGGCCCAGAGAAGTGAAGTGAATATTTACCTCTTCCTTTCTCTGGAGTGGAAGGGTCAGTAATCAGCCCAGGCCTGCCTCTGGTGTCCTGGGCTTGGAGGCCTCACAGATGAAAACAGTAGAGAACAGAAGCCAGGTGTCCCATGGGAGCCAGGTGACCAGGGGAGCACAGGAAGCCTCAAGCAGCTGTCTTGAAGGTCCACTGAGCCTGAATCCATTTGTGGGGTTGGGGGTGGTGGGGGCGGGTCGAGGGGGCTGGGAGGCCCTAAAAGATGGTGTCTGTAGCTGGCGTGGGTTTTATGGTGGCATTTCTAGGGGACAGAGATGAAGCTGGCCTCTTTTCTTTCCTCTTGATACTTCTCCTGTCCCCATTTCTTTCTTTGTTTTTGGCAGGGAGGGCCCGGGGGTGATGCCACTTCTCAGGTTTTAGGGCAGCTCCTAGCTCTGGAAGCGGGGTTGCCTTTTAGAGCCAGGAGGAAGGGCCGAGAGGCCCAGACGTCGCTCCGGGCTCGAGGGCCTCACACGTTGCCATTTGTGGATGCGTCGTGAGGCTCCTCCTCAGAACCAGGGCTGCTCAGGGAAGAGCTCACTTCCTAACGTGCGGAAGAATACTTGCCACGGTGGCTTGAAATGGGCCTCTCGAGGTGACATTTCGGTGACTTTTTCCCCTTCCTGAAGACGCATATAAGTTTTACATTCCAAACGGGTATAGAACTGTACCTGGTGAAGAGAACAGATCTTTGAAGGCGCTAACCTCGAAAGCTCCCTAGGTGTCAGTGACCGAGGGAGGAGGGGGTTCTTCTCACCTCCGTCTTGCCTTTGAGAGAGGAGCGGCGTGTTTCCACTTTTGTGAACTTCCGGGAACCCCGCTGCCACCCCGATCCCTGGTTTGGCTGGGAAGGTGGGAGGTGGCGAAGCAAACATCCCGTCACCAGCGAATCCCGTCGAAGGCCGCGCTTGGCAAATGAGTCTGCAAAGAAACAGTTCACGCCACGCGTGGAGCCCTTGACCATGGTGTCGCGAACGTGCTCAGAGCCCAGAGGTGGGCAGGGGTGGACGGGGACGAGCGACTCCTTCTCCACTTGGGCCCTCCTGACCACCCGCAGCTCTAGGGGAACCCCCCCAAAGGGCCCCCGCTCAGTGCGGCTCCTGTGCCATGCCACGGTGCACCCCACTTCCGTGGGCACCTCTTATTAAATGTGTGCCCAGATGGTCCCTCAGGATGGGGCCCCCCCTGTTGTCCCCACCTAGAAGTCCAGCCCCGGGAGGCAGGCTGCGGTCCTGCGCTGGACTGAATGTCCACTGTCTGGAACGGGGACTGCGGCGTTGGCGGCTCACAGGTCAGATTTACAGGAGGAAGGGAAGGGCCTGGCTGCCCGCAGTGCCAGCTCCTGGTGCTCTGTCACCCCACACTCACACAGCAGTGCCCTCCCCTCCTCCGTGCCGTGCTTCCTGCTGTCGCCTCCCTCAGGCTGCAGGGGCCTCTCTTCCCACCTGCCTCCAACCTTCAAGTCCTCCCTGTCCTTCAAGGCCTCGTCCAGGTGCCACTCCCTCTGGACAAGCCGCCCCCTGCCGCCCCCCCCCGCCCCCCCCGCCCCCGCCACCGCCCCCCCGCCCTCCCCGCCTCCTAAGTACCCCATCACGTGCCCCCTCCTCACTGACTGTTTCCAGGAGGCCCACCACCACCACCACACACCCTTTATCGAGTAGTGTAGCTTTAGAGGCAGTCCCGAAGATGGTAGTACCGTACCTTCCTCTCACTATGTTCTGCTTCCATACTGGGGAGGCGTGTTGAGTCTGCCGCTGGGATCTTCACTAGGATTGTCTTGACTCTGTAGATCCTGTTGGGAAGAGCTGACATCTGCTGAACAATACCGAGTCAACCTATGAAGAAACATGGAGGAAGTCTGCATTGCTGTTGGTCTTCTGTGATTTCTTCTGTCAGCGTGTTGTAGACCTCCTCACATCGATCTTGTGCGTAAGTGTTTAGATTTACACCTGTGTGTGTCATTTTTGATGCTGATATCAATGATGTGTTTGTAACTTTAAATTCGAGGTGTTCACCGTTAGTATAGAAGAGAGTTGAGAATCATTTTCAAGCCCATTCATTAGCACGGTGATTAAGTCTTCCACAACCTGTGATGAGGCTCTGTTCTGCCTCGGGCTGTCTCTTCAGGCCTGGGATCCCTGGTCAGGAAGGTAGAGCCAGATCCAGTCCCCTGGGTGTTCACGGCACTCTTGATCCTACCGTCCCCCGGGGAGTGGAGGGTTTTGTGGGCTGTAAGCAGCGAAGAACCGCCACCGCCCCACTCTCCCCAGTTTGTTGCTGCGTCCCCGCTGTCCCCATCCGCGAGAACGCTTGGTGCCGCTGTTCGCAAACCAGTCGGCTAAACGACTTTTCACATCTGATCCCGTGATCGTCTGTTTTCTTTGCACTCCAGACGAAACCTAAAATCTGCAGATTTATTTTCACATACACAATACTGCTACCACCTTGTATGGGCAGAACTTTCCGTGGACTCTACCCCCCCTTCTGCTCTGGGGAGACTTTGGCCAGGAGGGCCAATGGCCCTGGGAGGCCACCGTCAAGCTGTTCCCTTCTGTGAAGGAATTTCCGACCCGGCGACATGATGCAGGGAGCTCAGCTTCCAGGCGTCCTCTATGGGGAATGTGGATCTGAGAATTTCTGCCTGTTCTTCCAAGGGGATACGCAGGGAAGGGGAATTCATGCGACCCACAGTGGACATGTCCTGTGGTTTGCCTCCGACGACAAAGGGAGAGGCAAGTCCTGGCTGAGCTCCCTTCCTGTGACAGCCAGGGAGAGCCAACGCTACGGAGAGATGCCACAGCCTCGGAACAAATGCGTGGCTGGGAGTGTACAGCCGAGTCAAGGGAAGGAGCACAGGCCTGTGAGACCAGAGCCAGCCTTGGGTCCTGCTCCAAATCCCAGAGAGGTGATCTGCAGTGTCCTGGAAAGGGAGGAGCTGGCTCGATCTCGGTGGTTCTTCTTTTATGATCGGAGTTTCGTGGGTGCAGGGGAATGTGCTGGAGTGGACCCCACATCCCCGGCTCTGCCTTGAGCATGAGGAAGAGCCATGGGGCTCTTATCCCCCAGTTCTGTGCCGGGGAAAGAAAGAGGCTTCCAGAAAATTCCCAAGGACTGAACTTGACTGTGAGCTCCCCGTGAGGCTGGGCCTGGAGGGAGCAGAAGCAGATACTGATAAGCCTTCCAGAACCGTGACTCCCCGCACAGGTCACACGCACATCCGTGGACACACACCATTCCTCACAACCACAGGGCAGACGCACGAGGTCAGGCGATTACCCTTCTCATGGGCTCCCCTCCCACAGCATCCGTTACGAGAGGTTGCATGACTGGGAGATACATTTAAGTACTCGTATATATCTTTAGCTGCTCTTCTGCTCTTTACTGTTACGTCTTCTCAAGCCGAGGAATATTTCCCGAGACGACCTTGAAGAAATTAATTGGAAATCTGAAGACTAAGGAGGGACTGCACTACGATGACGTGTATGTCCACATGCAGATCTGGAAAAAGTCGCAGGCTTAGTACAATCCACTAAAGTAGACTTTTGGTGCTCACGTAACTCAGTCATGCTTTTCTCTGCCTTCACACTGCACGTGTCATGATAGGGACTGGATAGGTCCTGTGATAGGTATTGGAGACTAAGCGGTGACACTGACAGGGAGACGCTTGAGCAGAGACCTGAAGGGAAGGAGGGAGACCAGCACGTGGGTCTCACAGGACAGGGATTCAAGGCAGAGAGAGGAGGAAACGTCAAGCCCTGGGGCAGGAGCATCTTGGCGCACTCGTGGAGCAGGAAGGAGGCCTGCGAGGCTGGGGCAGAGCGCGTGAGGGCCCAGCTGTGCAGTTCGACCGGGGAGGTAACCGGGGGTCAGATCCCGTAGGGCTCCTGGGGCATGGGTGTGTTTGACTTGCACTCTGATGAGTGGAAAGCTGCTGGGGGCGTGAGCTGAGGACGGACCTGACTGGATCCTCTGGAGCTGGGTGGAGAACCGACTGCACGGCTGAGGGCAGGAGAAGGAGCTTGGTTAGGAGCAGCCACGCTCATGTTGTCAAAAGGTGAAGGCGACTCTGAACAGGTAGGGTAGCGGGAGGCAAGGAATGGCCGGATGAGGGCATTACTCTGATGCTGGGAATGAAGGCTTTGCCGATGGGGTGGAGGTGAAGAGGAGAGAGGGGAGAGGTCAAGAAAGACCACAAAGCTGGGGCCTGAACCCCCGTCGGGGTGGAGTTGCCCACGTGGAAAAGAGGGAGAGCGGGTTCAGGGGAGAATTGGAGTATGGTGTGGGCTCGTTCGATGTCCACGTGGGGATGTCACGGAGGCAGCTGGGTGGGTGTGAGTCCGGACTGTGTGGCAAGGTGTGGAAAGGATAAATAAACGTGGAAGTCACGACAGCACAGATGTCATTGAAGTCCGGAGACTGGCTAAGGTCAGCAAGGGCTCAAAAGCGGTCCAGGATCTACGTCCTGGGTCAACACTGATGCTGAGAGGTTTGGGAGAAACACAGACGTCAGCGATGGAGACAGAGAAGGAAAGGCTACTGAGGTCAGAGAAACACGCCAGCCGACGACAAGACAATCCTCGAAAGAGTAGAATGGACCGAACCGGCAACGAAGTGATGGAAGCATTTCAAGGAGAAGGGACCGACTGTGTCGAATGCAGCCAAGAGAGTCAAGGGTGAGTGATGGACTTTTCCTACAACGGCACTGTGATAGTTACACAACTCTGCACTTGTACAGAGAAAAATCAGTGAATTGCGTATTTCGGTGTGTGAATTGATGACACTAAATTGTGCCTCAAGAAAACGGTTTCAAAATAAAAGGGCATTTAGCGTGTATCTACCCAGCATTTCTACTCCCGGGTATTCTTCCCCCAAGGTAAATGAAACTACGTGCTTATAAGGCAGACGTATACGTGAATTTTCACAGCATCTCTGTTCATAACATACCATGCTTGAACTAACGCAGAAGTACATTATTATGTGAAGGGCTGGACATTTTGGGATATATTTCCATGAGGTCAAAATACTCAGCCTTCAAAGGAGGGCGTACTGCTTATTCAAAGAAAAATATATAGATCTCAAAAAACATTGCTTTGAGCAAAACAGACAGACATCGAACTGTAGGCCGTGATTTACTTCCTTTTCATGAAGTTCTGCCACGACCCAACTGAAGGATGTCAACAGAAATGAAAACAGAGGCTGCGCATGTCGAGGGTGGTTGGGTCTCAATTGAAACGTTGCAGAGGGCTGTTTTCTGTAGTCATGGGAATGATTCATATAGGGGAGGGGGTTTGGACGCTCTAGGGGTTCGTGAAGTGTCGAAGATTGGTCAAGTCACGCAGCTAATGTTGACACGTTTCACTCTATTTTCATTTGATTTGACTAAAAAGCGAAAAGAAAGAGGGAAATCAGAAGGAACACTGAACCGTCATGGAGCTACGCATAGTTTATTTACAGATCTCCCCCCAGCCCCACCATGTAAGTGACCTTTCCAGACTGTCAGTTGCCGGTCGGGTTCCAGGCGGAATGTCGGGAGCCGACATTTGTTGTGGCTGGTGTTGCCACGGTGACTGGGCAGAGCCCTGTGGTGGGTCAGTGCCATGGAGGGGCTGCCGTCCTCTGTGGAGCTGGGCTTTGGGCCGATCCTCGGCAAGCTGGGCGAGGTGGTGGTGGCGCTGCTGCCCGATGGCCTGAGTCCACGCCTCACTTGCCACAGCCTCCAGTGGGAGACAGTGATGCGCCCACCTGTCGTCGGTTTACTGGTGGGTCTCTTATTTCTCTTCAGACTTGTTCAGTCTGTTAGAAGTCGACGTTACGTGAGACGTGAAAAGCGGCTGGCAGAAGCAGTGGCTGCAGCGATTGAGGAGAAATGCCAGCTCATTGACAAGCTCAGCGCTGCTCAAGAGGAGTATATGGGGATCGACTCGTCTTCAGAGAACGCCAGGCTAGAGAGAGAGTCGCTAAATATACCCGGCCTCACAGACGCTTACCGAAAGGTGACGAGGACCAACTCAGTGCTGATGGAGGAATTAACTGGCCTGGTTCGAGAACTGAAGGCAGAGAGAGCCAAACGGTCGAAAGAAGAAGGAGAGATGGCCGAGATGCTAAAAGCGCTCGCGTCCGTAGAAGCGGTCGTGAGATCCAGCACGTCACGAGGAGCTTTGCCAAAGCTGCCCGGAGGCCGAGAGCCAAGCCCTGCTGGTCCCTTCCCCGGCGGTGGGCCTGGGTCTTAGAGCGGGCCTGTTCTCTCCCCCTCCACGCAGGCCTCCCAAGCCGCCTGGCTGCCTCCAGCCAGCTGGACCTCCATCGGAGCGTTCCTGAGGCCAGTGGATGCAGGGGAGCCCCTTCGCTGGGCTGGAGATCCTCTACCTTCGCCTGCTGGACACCGCAGACGGCTCCTTCGCGGTCAGTTCCTCCAAATCGACAGACTTTTGGAATTCCTAGAGCACACCGAGAAAAGTGGGACTTTGTTTCACTTCACGGACTGTTTGGATTATCCCTCGTTAGTAGTGAAGAAGAGACTGATCTTTTCCTTAAATTGAACCTTCATCAAACTACCTTTCTCTAGACGGTATTGTGTAAATATTATGTATATATTAAACTTCAGTGAATTATTAACGGTGTCTGTCTCAGTGTTGCATTGAAAGTTGTAAATGTGCGCCATGTAGCAGTCAAGACTTTTAGCAATCGACAGCAGTCTTGTTTCAGAGTAGTATTCCCAAGAGTCGCGACTCACAGGTCGAAGGAGCTTTCTTGGACTAAGTATGTAGTGGTTAGAAAAAGAAAAAGCTGATCGATCTCTTTGGGGATCAAGTTACATTGCCTGGTTAGAGAGAGGTTTGCCTTATTTTGTGACTTGATTCTAATGTGGCAACGGCTAAACAATTTTAAAGAAACAAATGATAAACTACGTGGAGGTTTGTCCTTGCACTACACGAAGGCCGAGGGAGAGTTTACTGATGAAGAGGAAATCACCTTTGACATGTGGGGGGAACCTCCTCGTTGCTGCCCTCGGCCCCCTCTACTCACCAGCTAACGCTCCACACTGGAAAGCTGAGGGAAGTCTCAGGGGTTTCTCTCCCATGTGACGAAGTGAGGGTCTCGATCATTCCTAGTTTCACTCACAGATAATGTCCCCCAGTTAGGCAACGAGCACCAGCTGCGGATGACTCTAGTGGCAGGAAAGCAGCAAGTGGCAGTTGGAGCAAATAGGAGGGGTCACATGAGACAAATGGCAGAGACAGCATCAGCAGCACAGAAAGGATTTCTCCTCTCAAGTCGAGAGAAAGCAACAAACCAAAAACCTGCGCTTGCCTTGGAAACAGAGCAATGAAGACTCGAATGCGAGAGCCTGCCCTTGTGTTGCTGACATTTTAGGAAGGACAGGCAGGTGCTAAAGAATCAAATTGAGTAGAAGACATGGCATATTAGGTGATAACGAATGTTCTGGAGAAGAATAAACAAGGCAGGGTAAGGGGTGATGGGTGTGGGAATGGGGGGCACACTTGCCTAGACACACACTCTCGGTGGGAGTGGTCACCTGAGCACTGAGGAGCCCTGGAGGAGAGCTCTGTAGGCAGGGGGTGCAGAACGGGCCATGGCTCTGAAGGCGGCATGAGCACGGTGAGTGTGAGAAGCGACCAGGAGCCAGAGTGGCCCGAGTGCAGTGAGTGAAGCCAGAGAGAAGGGGGTCAAGGCCATCAGGGGTCAGAAGGTGGAGGGAGTCGAATCCACCGTAAAGAGTTTGGTTTCCCTTTCAAAGGACAGAAGCTGCCATGGGGAAGAGGAGAACAGAGGGAAACCTGTGGGAGAGCATGGCAGGGACTCGAGGCTGAGGATGGTGAAGGCTGCCCCCGGGCAGCGGTGGAGGTGGAGACGGAGAGGTGGGGTGGGATCCGGGACCTGTCCTGCAGGCAGAGACCGTGAGACGTGCTGATGCCTGTGGGTGTGAGAAAAGAGAGGAGTCGGCATGGGGACGGGAGCCCCAGGTGAGGGGTGGTGTCCTTCAGCGAGATGGGGGGAATGGCAGAGGAGTGCCTTTGGACGGGAAATCAGAGTGGGCCTCTGTGAGAGTTAGGTTTCAGGGCCCCTCAGCCAGCAGAGTAGAAATACCAACTGTTCGGAGGAGACAGGTGTCTGCGCTCAGAGTAGCGTTCACGGCTGCAGATAGAAGTACGCAGGGGCATCGGGGAGGGAAGTTCCCGTAGCAGAGACGATGTCCAAGGGCCGAGAAGATGCCACAGGGTAGACTCCATGGGCCTGTTTGCGGCGAGAGCCCATCTTACAGATGCAGAAGCTGAGGCCCAGAGAAGTGAAGTGAATATTTACCTCTTCCTTTCTCTGGAGTGGAAGGGTCAGTAATCAGCCCAGGCCTGCCTCTGGTGTCCTGGGCTTGGAGGCCTCACAGATGAAAACAGTAGAGAACAGAAGCCAGGTGTCCCATGGGAGCCAGGTGACCAGGGGAGCACAGGAAGCCTCAAGCAGCTGTCTTGAAGGTCCACTGAGCCTGAATCCATTTGTGGGGTTGGGGGTGGTGGGGGCGGGTCGAGGGGGCTGGGAGGCCCTAAAAGATGGTGTCTGTAGCTGGCGTGGGTTTTATGGTGGCATTTCTAGGGGACAGAGATGAAGCTGGCCTCTCTTCTTTCCTCTTGATACTTCTCCTGTCCCCATTTCTTTCTTTGTTTTTGGCAGGGAGGGCCCGGGGGTGATGCCACTTCTCAGGTTTTAGGGCAGCTCCTAGCTCTGGAAGCGGGGTTGCCTTTTAGAGCCAGGAGGAAGGGCCGAGAGGCCCAGACGTCGCTCCGGGCTCGAGGGCCTCACACGTTGCCATTTGTGGATGCGTCGTGAGGCTCCTCCTCAGAACCAGGGCTGCTCAGGGAAGAGCTCACTTCCTAACGTGCGGAAGAATACTTGCCACGGTGGCTTGAAATGGGCCTCTCGAGGTGACATTTCGGTGACTTTTTCCCCTTCCTGAAGACGCATATAATTTTTACATTCCAAACGGGTATAGAACTGTACCTGGTGAAGAGAACAGATCTTTGAAGGCGCTAACCTCGAAAGCTCCCTAGGTGTCAGTGACCGAGGGAGGAGGGGGTTCTTCTCACCTCCGTCTTGCCTTTGAGAGAGGAGCGGCGTGTTTCCACTTTTGTGAACTTCCGGGAACCCCGCTGCCACCCCGATCCCTGGTTTGGCTGGGAAGGTGGGAGGTGGCGAAGCAAACATCCCGTCACCAGCGAATCCCGTCGAAGGCCGCGCTTGGCAAATGAGTCTGCAAAGAAACAGTTCACGCCACGCGTGGAGCCCTTGACCATGGTGTCGCGAACGTGCTCAGAGCCCAGAGGTGGGCAGGGGTGGACGGGGACGAGCGACTCCTTCTCCACTTGGGCCCTCCTGACCACCCGCAGCTCTAGGGGAACCCCCCCAAAGGGCCCCCGCTCAGTGCGGCTCCTGTGCCATGCCACGGTGCACCCCACTTCCGTGGGCACCTCTTATTAAATGTGTGCCCAGATGGTCCCTCAGGATGGGGCCCCCCCTGTTGTCCCCACCTAGAAGTCCAGCCCCGGGAGGCAGGCTGCGGTCCTGCGCTGGACTGAATGTCCACTGTCTGGAACGGGGACTGCGGCGTTGGCGGCTCACAGGTCAGATTTACAGGAGGAAGGGAAGGGCCTGGCTGCCCGCAGTGCCAGCTCCTGGTGCTCTGTCACCCCACACTCACACAGCAGTGCCCTCCCCTCCTCCGTGCCGTGCTTCCTGCTGTCGCCTCCCTCAGGCTGCAGGGGCCTCTCTTCCCACCTGCCTCCAACCTTCAAGTCCTCCCTGTCCTTCAAGGCCTCGTCCAGGTGCCACTCCCTCTGGACAAGCCGCCCCCTGCCGCCCCCCCCCGCCCCCCCGCCCCCGCCACCGCCCCCCCCGCCCTCCCCGCCTCCTAAGTACCCCATCACGTGCCCCCTCCTCACTGACTGTTTCCAGGAGGCCCACCACCACCACCACACACCCTTTATCGAGTAGTGTAGCTTTAGAGGCAGTCCCGAAGATGGTAGTACCGTACCTTCCTCTCACTATGTTCTGCTTCCATACTGGGGAGGCGTGTTGAGTCTGCCGCTGGGATCTTCACTAGGATTGTCTTGACTCTGTAGATCCTGTTGGGAAGAGCTGACATCTGCTGAACAATACCGAGTCAACCTATGAAGAAACATGGAGGAAGTCTGCATTGCTGTTGGTCTTCTGTGATTTCTTCTGTCAGCGTGTTGTAGACCTCCTCACATCGATCTTGTGCGTAAGTGTTTAGATTTACACCTGTGTGTGTCATTTTTGATGCTGATATCAATGATGTGTTTGTAACTTTAAATTCGAGGTGTTCACCGTTAGTATAGAAGAGAGTTGAGAATCATTTTCAAGCCCATTCATTAGCACGGTGATTAAGTCTTCCACAACCTGTGATGAGGCTCTGTTCTGCCTGGGGCTGTCTCTTCAGGCCTGGGATCCCTGGTCAGGAAGGTAGAGCCAGATCCAGTCCCCTGGGTGTTCACGGCACTCTTGATCCTACCGTCCCCCGGGGAGTGGAGGGTTTTGTGGGCTGTAAGCAGCGAAGAACCGCCACCGCCCCACTCTCCCCAGTTTGTTGCTGCGTCCCCGCTGTCCCCATCCGCGAGAACGCTTGGTGCCGCTGTTCGCAAACCAGTCGGCTAAACGACTTTTCACATCTGATCCCGTGATCGTCTGTTTTCTTTGCACTCCAGACGAAACCTAAAATCTGCAGATTTATTTTCACATACACAATACTGCTACCACCTTGTATGGGCAGAACTTTCCGTGGACTCTACCCCCCCTTCTGTTCTGGGGAGACTTTGGCCAGGAGGGCCAATGGCCCTGGGAGGCCACCGTCAAGCTGTTCCCTTCTGTGAAGGAATTTCCGACCCGGCGACATGATGCAGGGAGCTCAGCTTCCAGGCGTCCTCTATGGGGAATGTGGATCTGAGAATTTCTGCCTGTTCTTCCAAGGGGATACGCAGGGAAGGGGAATTCATGCGACCCACAGTGGACATGTCCTGTGGTTTGCCTCCGACGACAAAGGGAGAGGCAAGTCCTGGCTGAGCTCCCTTCCTGTGACAGCCAGGGAGAGCCAACGCTACGGAGAGATGCCACAGCCTCGGAACAAATGCGTGGCTGGGAGTGTACAGCCGAGTCAAGGGAAGGAGCACAGGCCTGTGAGACCAGAGCCAGCCTTGGGTCCTGCTCCAAATCCCAGAGAGGTGATCTGCAGTGTCCTGGAAAGGGAGGAGCTGGCTCGATCTCGGTGGTTCTTCTTTTATGATCGGAGTTTCGTGGGTGCAGGGGAATGTGCTGGAGTGGACCCCACATCCCCGGCTCTGCCTTGAGCATGAGGAAGAGCCATGGGGCTCTTATCCCCCAGTTCTGTGCCGGGGAAAGAAAGAGGCTTCCAGAAAATTCCCAAGGACTGAACTTGACTGTGAGCTCCCCGTGAGGCTGGGCCTGGAGGGAGCAGAAGCAGATACTGATAAGCCTTCCAGAACCGTGACTCCCCGCACAGGTCACACGCACATCCGTGGACACACACCATTCCTCACAACCACAGGGCAGACGCACGAGGTCAGGCGATTACCCTTCTCATGGGCTCCCCTCCCACAGCATCCGTTACGAGAGGTTGCATGACTGGGAGATACATTTAAGTACTCGTATATATCTTTAGCTGCTCTTCTGCTCTTTACTGTTACGTCTTCTCAAGCCGAGGAATATTTCCCGAGACGACCTTGAAGAAATTAATTGGAAATCTGAAGACTAAGGAGGGACTGCACTACGATGACGTGTATGTCCACATGCAGATCTGGAAAAAGTCGCAGGCTTAGTACAATCCACTAAAGTAGACTTTTGGTGCTCACGTAACTCAGTCATGCTTTTCTCTGCCTTCACACTGCACGTGTCATGATAGGGACTGGATAGGTCCTGTGATAGGTATTGGAGACTAAGCGGTGACACTGACAGGGAGACGCTTGAGCAGAGACCTGAAGGGAAGGAGGGAGACCAGCACGTGGGTCTCACAGGACAGGGATTCAAGGCAGAGAGAGGAGGAAACGTCAAGCCCTGGGGCAGGAGCATCTTGGCGCACTCGTGGAGCAGGAAGGAGGCCTGCGAGGCTGGGGCAGAGCGCGTGAGGGCCCAGCTGTGCAGTTCGACCGGGGAGGTAACCGGGGGTCAGATCCCGTAGGGCTCCTGGGGCATGGGTGTGTTTGACTTGCACTCTGATGAGTGGAAAGCTGCTGGGGGCGTGAGCTGAGGACGGACCTGACTGGATCCTCTGGAGCTGGGTGGAGAACCGACTGCACGGCTGAGGGCAGGAGAAGGAGCTTGGTTAGGAGCAGCCACGCTCATGTTGTCAAAAGGTGAAGGCGACTCTGAACAGGTAGGGTAGCGGGAGGCAAGGAATGGCCGGATGAGGGCATTACTCTGATGCTGGGAATGAAGGCTTTGCCGATGGGGTGGAGGTGAAGAGGAGAGAGGGGAGAGGTCAAGAAAGACCACAAAGCTGGGGCCTGAACCCCCGTCGGGGTGGAGTTGCCCACGTGGAAAAGAGGGAGAGCGGGTTCAGGGGAGAATTGGAGTATGGTGTGGGCTCGTTCGATGTCCACGTGGGGATGTCACGGAGGCAGCTGGGTGGGTGTGAGTCCGGACTGTGTGGCAAGGTGTGGAAAGGATAAATAAACGTGGAAGTCACGACAGCACAGATGTCATTGAAGTCCGGAGACTGGCTAAGGTCAGCAAGGGCTCAAAAGCGGTCCAGGATCTACGTCCTGGGTCAACACTGATGCTGAGAGGTTTGGGAGAAACACAGACGTCAGCGATGGAGACAGAGAAGGAAAGGCTACTGAGGTCAGAGAAACACGCCAGCCGACGACAAGACAATCCTCGAAAGAGTAGAATGGACCGAACCGGCAACGAAGTGATGGAAGCATTTCAAGGAGAAGGGACCGACTGTGTCGAATGCAGCCAAGAGAGTCAAGGGTGAGTGATGGACTTTTCCTACAACGGCACTGTGATAGTTACACAACTCTGCACTTGTACAGAGAAAAATCAGTGAATTGCGTATTTCGGTGTGTGAATTGATGACACTGAATTGTGCCTCAAGAAAACGGTTTCAAAATAAAAGGGCATTTAGCGTGTATCTACCCAGCATTTCTACTCCCGGGTATTCTTCCCCCAAGGTAAATGAAACTACGTGCTTATAAGGCAGACGTATACGTGAATTTTCACAGCATCTCTGTTCATAACATACCACGCTTGAACTAACGCAGAAGTACATTATTATGTGAAGGGCTGGACATTTTGGGATATATTTCCATGAGGTCAAAATACTCAGCCTTCAAAGGAGGGCGTACTGCTTATTCAAAGAAAAATATATAGATCTCAAAAAACATTGCTTTGAGCAAAACAGACAGACATCGAACTGTAGGCCGTGATTTACTTCCTTTTCATGAAGTTCTGCCACGACCCAACTGAAGGATGTCAACAGAAATGAAAACAGAGGCTGCGCATGTCGAGGGTGGTTGGGTCTCAATTGAAACGTTGCAGAGGGCTGTTTTCTGTAGTCATGGGAATGATTCATATAGGGGAGGGGGTTTGGACGCTCTAGGGGTTCGTGAAGTGTCGAAGATTGGTCAAGTCACGCAGCTAATGTTGACACGTTTCACTCTATTTTCATTTGATTTGACTAAAAAGCGAAAAGAAAGAGGGAAATCAGAAGGAACACTGAACCGTCATGGAGCTACGCATAGTTTATTTACAGATCTCCCCCCAGCCCCACCATGTAAGTGACCTTTCCAGACTGTCAGTTGCCGGTCGGGTTCCAGGCGGAATGTCGGGAGCCGACATTTGTTGTGGCTGGTGTTGCCACGGTGACTGGGCAGAGCCCTGTGGTGGGTCAGTGCCATGGAGGGGCTGCCGTCCTCTGTGGAGCTGGGCTTTGGGCCGATCCTCGGCAAGCTGGGCGAGGTGGTGGTGGCGCTGCTGCCCGATGGCCTGAGTCCACGCCTCACTTGCCACAGCCTCCAGTGGGAGACAGTGATGCGCCCACCTGTCGTCGGTTTACTGGTGGGTCTCTTATTTCTCTTCAGACTTGTTCAGTCTGTTAGAAGTCGACGTTACGTGAGACGTGAAAAGCGGCTGGCAGAAGCAGTGGCTGCAGCGATTGAGGAGAAATGCCAGCTCATTGACAAGCTCAGCGCTGCTCAAGAGGAGTATATGGGGATCGACTCGTCTTCAGAGAACGCCAGGCTAGAGAGAGAGTCGCTAAATATACCCGGCCTCACAGACGCTTACCGAAAGGTGACGAGGACCAACTCAGTGCTGATGGAGGAATTAACTGGCCTGGTTCGAGAACTGAAGGCAGAGAGAGCCAAACGGTCGAAAGAAGAAGGAGAGATGGCCGAGATGCTAAAAGCGCTCGCGTCCGTAGAAGCGGTCGTGAGATCCAGCACGTCACGAGGAGCTTTGCCAAAGCTGCCCGGAGGCCGAGAGCCAAGCCCTGCTGGTCCCTTCCCCGGCGGTGGGCCTGGGTCTTAGAGCGGGCCTGTTCTCTCCCCCTCCACGCAGGCCTCCCAAGCCGCCTGGCTGCCTCCAGCCAGCTGGACCTCCATCGGAGCGTTCCTGAGGCCAGTGGATGCAGGGGAGCCCCTTCGCTGGGCTGGAGATCCTCTACCTTCGCCTGCTGGACACCGCAGACGGCTCCTTCGCGGTCAGTTCCTCCAAATCGACAGACTTTTGGAATTCCTAGAGCACACCGAGAAAAGTGGGACTTAGTTTCACTTCACGGACTGTTTGGATTATCCCTCGTTAGTAGTGAAGAAGAGACTGATCTTTTCCTTAAATTGAACCTTCATCAAACTACCTTTCTCTAGACGGTATTGTGTAAATATTATGTATATATTAAACTTCAGTGAATTATTAACGGTGTCTGTCTCAGTGTTGCATTGAAAGTTGTAAATGTGCGCCATGTAGCAGTCAAGACTTTTAGCAATCGACAGCAGTCTTGTTTCAGAGTAGTATTCCCAAGAGTCGCGACTCACAGGTCGAAGGAGCTTTCTTGGACTAAGTATGTAGTGGTTAGAAAAAGAAAAAGCTGATCGATCTCTTTGGGGATCAAGTTAGATTGCCTGGTTAGAGAGAGGTTTGCCTTCTTTTGTGACTTGATTCTAATGTGGCAACGGCTAAACAATTTTCAAGAAACAAATGATAAACTACGTGGAGGTTTGTCCTTGCACTACACGAAGGCCGAGGGAGAGTTTACTGATGAAGAGGAAATCACCTTTGACATGTGGGGGGAACCTCCTCGTTGCTGCCCTCGGCCCCCTCTACTCACCAGCTAACGCTCCACACTGGAAAGCTGAGGGAAGTCTCAGGGGTTTCTCTCCCATGTGACGAAGTGAGGGTCTCGATCATTCCTAGTTTCACTCACAGATAATGTCCCCCAGTTAGGCAACGAGCACCAGCTGCGGATGACTCTAGTGGCAGGAAAGCAGCAAGTGGCAGTTGGAGCAAATAGGAGGGGTCACATGAGACAAATGGCAGAGACAGCATCAGCAGCACAGAAAGGATTTCTCCTCTCAAGTCGAGAGAAAGCAACAAACCAAAAACCTGCGCTTGCCTTGGAAACAGAGCAATGAAGACTCGAATGCGAGAGCCTGCCCTTGTGTTGCTGACATTTTAGGAAGGACAGGCAGGTGCTAAAGAATCAAATTGAGTAGAAGACATGGCATATTAGGTGATAACGAATGTTCTGGAGAAGAATAAACAAGGCAGGGTAAGGGGTGATGGGTGTGGGAATGGGGGGCACACTTGCCTAGACACACACTCTCGGTGGGAGTGGTCACCTGAGCACTGAGGAGCCCTGGAGGAGAGCTCTGTAGGCAGGGGGGGCAGAACGGGCCATGGCTCTGAAGGCGGCATGAGCACGGTGAGTGTGAGAAGCGACCAGGAGCCAGAGTGGCCCGAGTGCAGTGAGTGAAGCCAGAGAGAAGGGGGTCAAGGCCATCAGGGGTCAGAAGGTGGAGGGAGTCGAATCCACCGTAAAGAGTTTGGTTTCCCTTTCAAAGGACAGAAGCTGCCATGGGGAAGAGGAGAACAGAGGGAAACCTGTGGGAGAGCATGGCAGGGACTCGAGGCTGAGGATGGTGAAGGCTGCCCCCGGGCAGCGGTGGAGGTGGAGACGGAGAGGTGGGGTGGGATCCGGGACCTGTCCTGCAGGCAGAGACCGTGAGACGTGCTGATGCCTGTGGGTGTGAGAAAAGAGAGGAGTCGGCATGGGGACGGGAGCCCCAGGTGAGGGGTGGTGTCCTTCAGCGAGATGGGGGGAATGGCAGAGGAGTGCCTTTGGACGGGAAATCAGAGTGGGCCTCTGTGAGAGTTAGGTTTCAGGGCCCCTCAGCCAGCAGAGTAGAAATACCAACTGTTCGGAGGAGACAGGTGTCTGCGCTCAGAGGAGCGTTCACGGCTGCAGATAGAAGTACGCAGGGGCATCGGGGAGGGAAGTTCCCGTAGCAGAGACGATGTCCAAGGGCCGAGAAGATGCCACAGGGTAGACTCCATGGGCCTGTTTGCGGCGAGAGCCCATCTTACAGATGCAGAAGCTGAGGCCCAGAGAAGTGAAGTGAATATTTACCTCTTCCTTTCTCTGGAGTGGAAGGGTCAGTAATCAGCCCAGGCCTGCCTCTGGTGTCCTGGGCTTGGAGGCCTCACAGATGAAAACAGTAGAGAACAGAAGCCAGGTGTCCCATGGGAGCCAGGTGACCAGGGGAGCACAGGAAGCCTCAAGCAGCTGTCTTGAAGGTCCACTGAGCCTGAATCCATTTGTGGGGTTGGGGGTGGTGGGGGCGGGTCGAGGGGGCTGGGAGGCCCTAAAAGATGGTGTCTGTAGCTGGCGTGGGTTTTATGGTGGCATTTCTAGGGGACAGAGATGAAGCTGGCCTCTCTTCTTTCCTCTTGATACTTCTCCTGTCCCCATTTCTTTCTTTGTTTTTGGCAGGGAGGGCCCGGGGGTGATGCCAGTTCTCAGGTTTTAGGGCAGCTCCTAGCTCTGGAAGCGGGGTTGCCTTTTAGAGCCAGGAGGAAGGGCCGAGAGGCCCAGACGTCGCTCCGGGCTCGAGGGCCTCACACGTTGCCATTTGTGGATGCGTCGTGAGGCTCCTCCTCAGAACCAGGGCTGCTCAGGGAAGAGCTCACTTCCTAACGTGCGGAAGAATACTTGCCACGGTGGCTTGAAATGGGCCTCTCGAGGTGACATTTCGGTGACTTTTTCCCCTTCCTGAAGACGCATATAATTTTTACATTCCAAACGGGTATAGAACTGTACCTGGTGAAGAGAACAGATCTTTGAAGGCGCTAACCTCGAAAGCTCCCTAGGTGTCAGTGACCGAGGGAGGAGGGGGTTCTTCTCACCTCCGTCTTGCCTTTGAGAGAGGAGCGGCGTGTTTCCACTTTTGTGAACTTCCGGGAACCCCGCTGCCACCCCGATCCCTGGTTTGGCTGGGAAGGTGGGAGGTGGCGAAGCAAACATCCCGTCACCAGCGAATCCCGTCGAAGGCCGCGCTTGGCAAATGAGTCTGCAAAGAAACAGTTCACGCCACGCGTGGAGCCCTTGACCATGGTGTCGCGAACGTGCTCAGAGCCCAGAGGTGGGCAGGGGTGGACGGGGACGAGCGACTCCTTCTCCACTTGGGCCCTCCTGACCACCCGCAGCTCTAGGGGAACCCCCCCAAAGGGCCCCCGCTCAGTGCGGCTCCTGTGCCATGCCACGGTGCACCCCACTTCCGTGGGCACCTCTTATTAAATGTGTGCCCAGATGGTCCCTCAGGATGGGGCCCCCCCTGTTGTCCCCACCTAGAAGTCCAGCCCCGGGAGGCAGGCTGCGGTCCTGCGCTGGACTGAATGTCCACTGTCTGGAACGGGGACTGCGGCGTTGGCGGCTCACAGGTCAGATTTACAGGAGGAAGGGAAGGGCCTGGCTGCCCGCAGTGCCAGCTCCTGGTGCTCTGTCACCCCACACTCACACAGCAGTGCCCTCCCCTCCTCCGTGCCGTGCTTCCTGCTGTCGCCTCCCTCAGGCTGCAGGGGCCTCTCTTCCCACCTGCCTCCAACCTTCAAGTCCTCCCTGTCCTTCAAGGCCTCGTCCAGGTGCCACTCCCTCTGGACAAGCCGCCCCCTGCCGCCCCCCCCCGCCCCCGCCACCGCCCCCCCGCCCTCCCCGCCTCCTAAGTACCCCATCACGTGCCCCCTCCTCACTGACTGTTTCCAGGAGGCCCACCACCACCACCACACACCCTTTATCGAGTAGTGTAGCTTTAGAGGCAGTCCCGAAGATGGTAGTACCGTACCTTCCTCTCACTATGTTCTGCTTCAATACTGGGGAGGCGTGTTGAGTCTGCCGCTGGGATCTTCACTAGGATTGTCTTGACTCTGTAGATCCTGTTGGGAAGAGCTGACATCTGCTGAACAATACCGAGTCAACCTATGAAGAAACATGGAGGAAGTCTGCATTGCTGTTGGTCTTCTGTGATTTCTTCTGTCAGCGTGTTGTAGACCTCCTCACATCGATCTTGTGCGTAAGTGTTTAGATTTACACCTGTGTGTGTCATTTTTGATGCTGATATCAATGATGTGTTTGTAACTTTAAATTCGAGGTGTTCACCGTTAGTATAGAAGAGAGTTGAGAATCATTTTCAAGCCCATTCATTAGCACGGTGATTAAGTCTTCCACAACCTGTGATGAGGCTCTGTTCTGCCTCGGGCTGTCTCTTCAGGCCTGGGATCCCTGGTCAGGAAGGTAGAGCCAGATCCAGTCCCCTGGGTGTTCACGGCACTCTTGATCCTACCGTCCCCCGGGGAGTGGAGGGTTTTGTGGGCTGTAAGCAGCGAAGAACCGCCACCGCCCCACTCTCCCCAGTTTGTTGCTGCGTCCCCGCTGTCCCCATCCGCGAGAACGCTTGGTGCCGCTGTTCGCAAACCAGTCGGCTAAACGACTTTTCACATCTGATCCCGTGATCGTCTGTTTTCTTTGCACTCCAGACGAAACCTAAAATCTGCAGATTTATTTTCACATACACAATACTGCTACCACCTTGTATGGGCAGAACTTTCCGTGGACTCTACCCCCCCTTCTGCTCTGGGGAGACTTTGGCCAGGAGGGCCAATGGCCCTGGGAGGCCACCGTCAAGCTGTTCCCTTCTGTGAAGGAATTTCCGACCCGGCGACATGATGCAGGGAGCTCAGCTTCCAGGCGTCCTCTATGGGGAATGTGGATCTGAGAATTTCTGCCTGTTCTTCCAAGGGGATACGCAGGGAAGGGGAATTCATGCGACCCACAGTGGACATGTCCTGTGGTTTGCCTCCGACGACAAAGGGAGAGGCAAGTCCTGGCTGAGCTCCCTTCCTGTGACAGCCAGGGAGAGCCAACGCTACGGAGAGATGCCACAGCCTCGGAACAAATGCGTGGCTGGGAGTGTACAGCCGAGTCAAGGGAAGGAGCACAGGCCTGTGAGACCAGAGCCAGCCTTGGGTCCTGCTCCAAATCCCAGAGAGGTGATCTGCAGTGTCCTGGAAAGGGAGGAGCTGGCTCGATCTCGGTGGTTCTTCTTTTATGATCGGAGTTTCGTGGGTGCAGGGGAATGTGCTGGAGTGGACCCCACATCCCCGGCTCTGCCTTGAGCATGAGGAAGAGCCATGGGGCTCTTATCCCCCAGTTCTGTGCCGGGGAAAGAAAGAGGCTTCCAGAAAATTCCCAAGGACTGAACTTGACTGTGAGCTCCCCGTGAGGCTGGGCCTGGAGGGAGCAGAAGCAGATACTGATAAGCCTTCCAGAACCGTGACTCCCCGCACAGGTCACACGCACATCCGTGGACACACACCATTCCTCACAACCACAGGGCAGACGCACGAGGTCAGGCGATTACCCTTCTCATGGGCTCCCCTCCCACAGCATCCGTTACGAGAGGTTGCATGACTGGGAGATACATTTAAGTACTCGTATATATCTTTAGCTGCTCTTCTGCTCTTTACTGTTACGTCTTCTCAAGCCGAGGAATATTTCCCGAGACGACCTTGAAGAAATTAATTGGAAATCTGAAGACTAAGGAGGGACTGCACTACGATGACGTGTATGTCCACATGCAGATCTGGAAAAAGTCGCAGGCTTAGTACAATCCACTAAAGTAGACTTTTGGTGCTCACGTAACTCAGTCATGCTTTTCTCTGCCTTCACACTGCACGTGTCATGATAGGGACTGGATAGGTCCTGTGATAGGTATTGGAGACTAAGCGGTGACACTGACAGGGAGACGCTTGAGCAGAGACCTGAAGGGAAGGAGGGAGACCAGCACGTGGGTCTCACAGGACAGGGATTCAAGGCAGAGAGAGGAGGAAACGTCAAGCCCTGGGGCAGGAGCATCTTGGCGCACTCGTGGAGCAGGAAGGAGGCCTGCGAGGCTGGGGCAGAGCGCGTGAGGGCCCAGCTGTGCAGTTCGACCGGGGAGGTAACCGGGGGTCAGATCCCGTAGGGCTCCTGGGGCATGGGTGTGTTTGACTTGCACTCTGATGAGTGGAAAGCTGCTGGGGGCGTGAGCTGAGGACGGACCTGACTGGATCCTCTGGAGCTGGGTGGAGAACCGACTGCACGGCTGAGGGCAGGAGAAGGAGCTTGGTTAGGAGCAGCCACGCTCATGTTGTCAAAAGGTGAAGGCGACTCTGAACAGGTAGGGTAGCGGGAGGCAAGGAATGGCCGGATGAGGGCATTACTCTGATGCTGGGAATGAAGGCTTTGCCGATGGGGTGGAGGTGAAGAGGAGAGAGGGGAGAGGTCAAGAAAGACCACAAAGCTGGGGCCTGAACCCCCGTCGGGGTGGAGTTGCCCACGTGGAAAAGAGGGAGAGCGGGTTCAGGGGAGAATTGGAGTATGGTGTGGGCTCGTTCGATGTCCACATGGGGATGTCACGGAGGCAGCTGGGTGGGTGTGAGTCCGGACTGTGTGGCAAGGTGTGGAAAGGATAAATAAACGTGGAAGTCACGACAGCACAGATGTCATTGAAGTCCGGAGACTGGCTAAGGTCAGCAAGGGCTCAAAAGCGGTCCAGGATCTACGTCCTGGGTCAACACTGATGCTGAGAGGTTTGGGAGAAACACAGACGTCAGCGATGGAGACAGAGAAGGAAAGGCTACTGAGGTCAGAGAAACACGCCAGCCGACGACAAGACAATCCTCGAAAGAGTAGAATGGACCGAACCGGCAACGAAGTGATGGAAGCATTTCAAGGAGAAGGGACCGACTGTGTCGAATGCAGCCAAGAGAGTCAAGGGTGAGTGATGGACTTTTCCTACAACGGCACTGTGATAGTTACACAACTCTGCACTTGTACAGAGAAAAATCAGTGAATTGCGTATTTCGGTGTGTGAATTGATGACACTAAATTGTGCCTCAAGAAAACGGTTTCAAAATAAAAGGGCATTTAGCGTGTATCTACCCAGCATTTCTACTCCCGGGTATTCTTCCCCCAAGGTAAATGAAACTACGTGCTTATAAGGCAGACGTATACGTGAATTTTCACAGCATCTCTGTTCATAACATACCACGCTTGAACTAACGCAGAAGTACATTATTATGTGAAGGGCTGGACATTTTGGGATATATTTCCATGAGGTCAAAATACTCAGCCTTCAAAGGAGGGCGTACTGCTTATTCAAAGAAAAATATATAGATCTCAAAAAACATTGCTTTGAGCAAAACAGACAGACATCGAACTGTAGGCCGTGATTTACTTCCTTTTCATGAAGTTCTGCCACGACCCAACTGAAGGATGTCAACAGAAATGAAAACAGAGGCTGCGCATGTCGAGGGTGGTTGGGTCTCAATTGAAACGTTGCAGAGGGCTGTTTTCTGTAGTCATGGGAATGATTCATATAGGGGAGGGGGTTTGGACGCTCTAGGGGTTCGTGAAGTGTCGAAGATTGGTCAAGTCACGCAGCTAATGTTGACACGTTTCACTCTATTTTCATTTGATTTGACTAAAAAGCGAAAAGAAAGAGGGAAATCAGAAGGGACACTGAACCGTCATGGAGCTACGCATAGTTTATTTACAGATCTCCCCCCAGCCCCACCATGTAAGTGACCTTTCCAGACTGTCAGTTGCCGGTCGGGTTCCAGGCGGAATGTCGGGAGCCGACATTTGTTGTGGCTGGTGTTGCCACGGTGACTGGGCAGAGCCCTGTGGTGGGTCAGTGCCATGGAGGGGCTGCCGTCCTCTGTGGAGCTGGGCTTTGGGCCGATCCTCGGCAAGCTGGGCGAGGTGGTGGTGGCGCTGCTGCCCGATGGCCTGAGTCCACGCCTCACTTGCCACAGCCTCCAGTGGGAGACAGTGATGCGCCCACCTGTCGTCGGTTTACTGGTGGGTCTCTTATTTCTCTTCAGACTTGTTCAGTCTGTTAGAAGTCGACGTTACGTGAGACGTGAAAAGCGGCTGGCAGAAGCAGTGGCTGCAGCGATTGAGGAGAAATGCCAGCTCATTGACAAGCTCAGCGCTGCTCAAGAGGAGTATATGGGGATCGACTCGTCTTCAGAGAACGCCAGGCTAGAGAGAGAGTCGCTAAATATACCCGGCCTCACAGACGCTTACCGAAAGGTGACGAGGACCAACTCAGTGCTGATGGAGGAATTAACTGGCCTGGTTCGAGAACTGAAGGCAGAGAGAGCCAAACGGTCGAAAGAAGAAGGAGAGATGGCCGAGATGCTAAAAGCGCTCGCGTCCGTAGAAGCGGTCGTGAGATCCAGCACGTCACGAGGAGCTTTGCCAAAGCTGCCCGGAGGCCGAGAGCCAAGCCCTGCTGGTCCCTTCCCCGGCGGTGGGCCTGGGTCTTAGAGCGGGCCTGTTCTCTCCCCCTCCACGCAGGCCTCCCAAGCCGCCTGGCTGCCTCCAGCCAGCTGGACCTCCATCGGAGCGTTCCTGAGGCCAGTGGATGCAGGGGAGCCCCTTCGCTGGGCTGGAGATCCTCTACCTTCGCCTGCTGGACACCGCAGACGGCTCCTTCGCGGTCAGTTCCTCCAAATCGACAGACTTTTGGAATTCCTAGAGCACACCGAGAAAAGTGGGACTTAGTTTCACTTCACGGACTGTTTGGATTATCCCTCGTTAGTAGTGAAGAAGAGACTGATCTTTTCCTTAAATTGAACCTTCATCAAACTACCTTTCTCTAGACGGTATTGTGTAAATATTATGTATATATTAAACTTCAGTGAATTATTAACGGTGTCTGTCTCAGTGTTGCATTGAAAGTTGTAAATGTGCGCCATGTAGCAGTCAAGACTTTTAGCAATCGACAGCAGTCTTGTTTCAGAGTAGTATTCCCAAGAGTCGCGACTCACAGGTCGAAGGAGCTTTCTTGGACTAAGTATGTAGTGGTTAGAAAAAGAAAAAGCTGATCGATCTCTTTGGGGATCAAGTTAGATTGCCTGGTTAGAGAGAGGTTTGCCTTCTTTTGTGACTTGATTCTAATGTGGCAACGGCTAAACAATTTTCAAGAAACAAATGATAAACTACGTGGAGGTTTGTCCTTGCACTACACGAAGGCCGAGGGAGAGTTTACTGATGAAGAGGAAATCACCTTTGACATGTGGGGGGAACCTCCTCGTTGCTGCCCTCGGCCCCCTCTACTCACCAGCTAACGCTCCACACTGGAAAGCTGAGGGAAGTCTCAGGGGTTTCTCTCCCATGTGACGAAGTGAGGGTCTCGATCATTCCTAGTTTCACTCACAGATAATGTCCCCCAGTTAGGCAACGAGCACCAGCTGCGGATGACTCTAGTGGCAGGAAAGCAGCAAGTGGCAGTTGGAGCAAATAGGAGGGGTCACATGAGACAAATGGCAGAGACAGCATCAGCAGCACAGAAAGGATTTCTCCTCTTAAGTCGAGAGAAAGCAACAAACCAAAAACCTGCGCTTGCCTTGGAAACAGAGCAATGAAGACTCGAATGCGAGAGCCTGCCCTTGTGTTGCTGACATTTTAGGAAGGACAGGCAGGTGCTAAAGAATCAAATTGAGTAGAAGACATGGCATATTAGGTGATAACGAATGTTCTGGAGAAGAATAAACAAGGCAGGGTAAGGGGTGATGGGTGTGGGAATGGGGGGCACACTTGCCTAGACACACACTCTCGGTGGGAGTGGTCACCTGAGCACTGAGGAGCCCTGGAGGAGAGCTCTGTAGGCAGGGGGTGCAGAACGGGCCATGGCTCTGAAGGCGGCATGAGCACGGTGAGTGTGAGAAGCGACCAGGAGCCAGAGTGGCCCGAGTGCAGTGAGTGAAGCCAGAGAGAAGGGGGTCAAGGCCATCAGGGGTCAGAAGGTGGAGGGAGTCGAATCCACCGTAAAGAGTTTGGTTTCCCTTTCAAAGGACAGAAGCTGCCATGGGGAAGAGGAGAACAGAGGGAAACCTGTGGGAGAGCATGGCAGGGACTCGAGGCTGAGGATGGTGAAGGCTGCCCCCGGGCAGCGGTGGAGGTGGAGACGGAGAGGTGGGGTGGGATCCGGGACCTGTCCTGCAGGCAGAGACCGTGAGACGTGCTGATGCCTGTGGGTGTGAGAAAAGAGAGGAGTCGGCATGGGGACGGGAGCCCCAGGTGAGGGGTGGTGTCCTTCAGCGAGATGGGGGGAATGGCAGAGGAGTGCCTTTGGACGGGAAATCAGAGTGGGCCTCTGTGAGAGTTAGGTTTCAGGGCCCCTCAGCCAGCAGAGTAGAAATACCAACTGTTCGGAGGAGACAGGTGTCTGCGCTCAGAGGAGCGTTCACGGCTGCAGATAGAAGTACGCAGGGGCATCGGGGAGGGAAGTTCCCGTAGCAGAGACGATGTCCAAGGGCCGAGAAGATGCCACAGGGTAGACTCCATGGGCCTGTTTGCGGCGAGAGCCCATCTTACAGATGCAGAAGCTGAGGCCCAGAGAAGTGAAGTGAATATTTACCTCTTCCTTTCTCTGGAGTGGAAGGGTCAGTAATCAGCCCAGGCCTGCCTCTGGTGTCCTGGGCTTGGAGGCCTCACAGATGAAAACAGTAGAGAACAGAAGCCAGGTGTCCCATGGGAGCCAGGTGACCAGGGGAGCACAGGAAGCCTCAAGCAGCTGTCTTGAAGGTCCACTGAGCCTGAATCCATTTGTGGGGTTGGGGGTGGTGGGGGCGGGTCGAGGGGGCTGGGAGGCCCTAAAAGATGGTGTCTGTAGCTGGCGTGGGTTTTATGGTGGCATTTCTAGGGGACAGAGATGAAGCTGGCCTCTTTTCTTTCCTCTTGATACTTCTCCTGTCCCCATTTCTTTCTTTGTTTTTGGCAGGGAGGGCCCGGGGGTGATGCCAGTTCTCAGGTTTTAGGGCAGCTCCTAGCTCTGGAAGCGGGGTTGCCTTTTAGAGCCAGGAGGAAGGGCCGAGAGGCCCAGACGTCGCTCCGGGCTCGAGGGCCTCACACGTTGCCATTTGTGGATGCGTCGTGAGGCTCCTCCTCAGAACCAGGGCTGCTCAGGGAAGAGCTCACTTCCTAACGTGCGGAAGAATACTTGCCACGGTGGCTTGAAATGGGCCTCTCGAGGTGACATTTCGGTGACTTTTTCCCCTTCCTGAAGACGCATATAATTTTTACATTCCAAACGGGTATAGAACTGTACCTGGTGAAGAGAACAGATCTTTGAAGGCGCTAACCTCGAAAGCTCCCTAGGTGTCAGTGACCGAGGGAGGAGGGGGTTCTTCTCACCTCCGTCTTGCCTTTGAGAGAGGAGCGGCGTGTTTCCACTTTTGTGAACTTCCGGGAACCCCGCTGCCACCCCGATCCCTGGTTTGGCTGGGAAGGTGGGAGGTGGCGAAGCAAACATCCCGTCACCAGCGAATCCCGTCGAAGGCCGCGCTTGGCAAATGAGTCTGCAAAGAAACAGTTCACGCCACGCGTGGAGCCCTTGACCATGGTGTCGCGAACGTGCTCAGAGCCCAGAGGTGGGCAGGGGTGGACGGGGACGAGCGACTCCTTCTCCACTTGGGCCCTCCTGACCACCCGCAGCTCTAGGGGAACCCCCCCAAAGGGCCCCCGCTCAGTGCGGCTCCTGTGCCATGCCACGGTGCACCCCACTTCCGTGGGCACCTCTTATTAAATGTGTGCCCAGATGGTCCCTCAGGATGGGGCCCCCCCTGTTGTCCCCACCTAGAAGTCCAGCCCCGGGAGGCAGGCTGCGGTCCTGCGCTGGACTGAATGTCCACTGTCTGGAACGGGGACTGCGGCGTTGGCGGCTCACAGGTCAGATTTACAGGAGGAAGGGAAGGGCCTGGCTGCCCGCAGTGCCAGCTCCTGGTGCTCTGTCACCCCACACTCACACAGCAGTGCCCTCCCCTCCTCCGTGCCGTGCTTCCTGCTGTCGCCTCCCTCAGGCTGCAGGGGCCTCTCTTCCCACCTGCCTCCAACCTTCAAGTCCTCCCTGTCCTTCAAGGCCTCGTCCAGGTGCCACTCCCTCTGGACAAGCCGCCCCCTGCCGCCCCCCCCCGCCCCCGCCACCGCCCCCCCCGCCCTCCCCGCCTCCTAAGTACCCCATCACGTGCCCCCTCCTCACTGACTGTTTCCAGGAGGCCCACCACCACCACCACACACCCTTTATCGAGTAGTGTAGCTTTAGAGGCAGTCCCGAAGATGGTAGTACCGTACCTTCCTCTCACTATGTTCTGCTTCAATACTGGGGAGGCGTGTTGAGTCTGCCGCTGGGATCTTCACTAGGATTGTCTTGACTCTGTAGATCCTGTTGGGAAGAGCTGACATCTGCTGAACAATACCGAGTCAACCTATGAAGAAACATGGAGGAAGTCTGCATTGCTGTTGGTCTTCTGTGATTTCTTCTGTCAGCGTGTTGTAGACCTCCTCACATCGATCTTGTGCGTAAGTGTTTAGATTTACACCTGTGTGTGTCATTTTTGATGCTGATATCAATGATGTGTTTGTAACTTTAAATTCGAGGTGTTCACCGTTAGTATAGAAGAGAGTTGAGAATCATTTTCAAGCCCATTCATTAGCACGGTGATTAAGTCTTCCACAACCTGTGATGAGGCTCTGTTCTGCCTCGGGCTGTCTCTTCAGGCCTGGGATCCCTGGTCAGGAAGGTAGAGCCAGATCCAGTCCCCTGGGTGTTCACGGCACTCTTGATCCTACCGTCCCCCGGGGAGTGGAGGGTTTTGTGGGCTGTAAGCAGCGAAGAACCGCCACCGCCCCACTCTCCCCAGTTTGTTGCTGCGTCCCCGCTGTCCCCATCCGCGAGAACGCTTGGTGCCGCTGTTCGCAAACCAGTCGGCTAAACGACTTTTCACATCTGATCCCGTGATCGTCTGTTTTCTTTGCACTCCAGACGAAACCTAAAATCTGCAGATTTATTTTCACATACACAATACTGCTACCACCTTGTATGGGCAGAACTTTCCGTGGACTCTACCCCCCCTTCTGCTCTGGGGAGACTTTGGCCAGGAGGGCCAATGGCCCTGGGAGGCCACCGTCAAGCTGTTCCCTTCTGTGAAGGAATTTCCGACCCGGCGACATGATGCAGGGAGCTCAGCTTCCAGGCGTCCTCTATGGGGAATGTGGATCTGAGAATTTCTGCCTGTTCTTCCAAGGGGATACGCAGGGAAGGGGAATTCATGCGACCCACAGTGGACATGTCCTGTGGTTTGCCTCCGACGACAAAGGGAGAGGCAAGTCCTGGCTGAGCTCCCTTCCTGTGACAGCCAGGGAGAGCCAACGCTACGGAGAGATGCCACAGCCTCGGAACAAATGCGTGGCTGGGAGTGTACAGCCGAGTCAAGGGAAGGAGCACAGGCCTGTGAGACCAGAGCCAGCCTTGGGTCCTGCTCCAAATCCCAGAGAGGTGATCTGCAGTGTCCTGGAAAGGGAGGAGCTGGCTCGATCTCGGTGGTTCTTCTTTTATGATCGGAGTTTCGTGGGTGCAGGGGAATGTGCTGGAGTGGACCCCACATCCCCGGCTCTGCCTTGAGCATGAGGAAGAGCCATGGGGCTCTTATCCCCCAGTTCTGTGCCGGGGAAAGAAAGAGGCTTCCAGAAAATTCCCAAGGACTGAACTTGACTGTGAGCTCCCCGTGAGGCTGGGCCTGGAGGGAGCAGAAGCAGATACTGATAAGCCTTCCAGAACCGTGACTCCCCGCACAGGTCACACGCACATCCGTGGACACACACCATTCCTCACAACCACAGGGCAGACGCACGAGGTCAGGCGATTACCCTTCTCATGGGCTCCCCTCCCACAGCATCCGTTACGAGAGGTTGCATGACTGGGAGATACATTTAAGTACTCGTATATATCTTTAGCTGCTCTTCTGCTCTTTACTGTTACGTCTTCTCAAGCCGAGGAATATTTCCCGAGACGACCTTGAAGAAATTAATTGGAAATCTGAAGACTAAGGAGGGACTGCACTACGATGACGTGTATGTCCACATGCAGATCTGGAAAAAGTCGCAGGCTTAGTACAATCCACTAAAGTAGACTTTTGGTGCTCACGTAACTCAGTCATGCTTTTCTCTGCCTTCACACTGCACGTGTCATGATAGGGACTGGATAGGTCCTGTGATAGGTATTGGAGACTAAGCGGTGACACTGACAGGGAGACGCTTGAGCAGAGACCTGAAGGGAAGGAGGGAGACCAGCACGTGGGTCTCACAGGACAGGGATTCAAGGCAGAGAGAGGAGGAAACGTCAAGCCCTGGGGCAGGAGCATCTTGGCGCACTCGTGGAGCAGGAAGGAGGCCTGCGAGGCTGGGGCAGAGCGCGTGAGGGCCCAGCTGTGCAGTTCGACCGGGGAGGTAACCGGGGGTCAGATCCCGTAGGGCTCCTGGGGCATGGGTGTGTTTGACTTGCACTCTGATGAGTGGAAAGCTGCTGGGGGCGTGAGCTGAGGACGGACCTGACTGGATCCTCTGGAGCTGGGTGGAGAACCGACTGCACGGCTGAGGGCAGGAGAAGGAGCTTGGTTAGGAGCAGCCACGCTCATGTTGTCAAAAGGTGAAGGCGACTCTGAACAGGTAGGGTAGCGGGAGGCAAGGAATGGCCGGATGAGGGCATTACTCTGATGCTGGGAATGAAGGCTTTGCCGATGGGGTGGAGGTGAAGAGGAGAGAGGGGAGAGGTCAAGAAAGACCACAAAGCTGGGGCCTGAACCCCCGTCGGGGTGGAGTTGCCCACGTGGAAAAGAGGGAGAGCGGGTTCAGGGGAGAATTGGAGTATGGTGTGGGCTCGTTCGATGTCCACATGGGGATGTCACGGAGGCAGCTGGGTGGGTGTGAGTCCGGACTGTGTGGCAAGGTGTGGAAAGGATAAATAAACGTGGAAGTCACGACAGCACAGATGTCATTGAAGTCCGGAGACTGGCTAAGGTCAGCAAGGGCTCAAAAGCGGTCCAGGATCTACGTCCTGGGTCAACACTGATGCTGAGAGGTTTGGGAGAAACACAGACGTCAGCGATGGAGACAGAGAAGGAAAGGCTACTGAGGTCAGAGAAACACGCCAGCCGACGACAAGACAATCCTCGAAAGAGTAGAATGGACCGAACCGGCAACGAAGTGATGGAAGCATTTCAAGGAGAAGGGACCGACTGTGTCGAATGCAGCCAAGAGAGTCAAGGGTGAGTGATGGACTTTTCCTACAACGGCACTGTGATAGTTACACAACTCTGCACTTGTACAGAGAAAAATCAGTGAATTGCGTATTTCGGTGTGTGAATTGATGACACTAAATTGTGCCTCAAGAAAACGGTTTCAAAATAAAAGGGCATTTAGCGTGTATCTACCCAGCATTTCTACTCCCGGGTATTCTTCCCCCAAGGTAAATGAAACTACGTGCTTATAAGGCAGACGTATACGTGAATTTTCACAGCATCTCTGTTCATAACATACCACGCTTGAACTAACGCAGAAGTACATTATTATGTGAAGGGCTGGACATTTTGGGATATATTTCCATGAGGTCAAAATACTCAGCCTTCAAAGGAGGGCGTACTGCTTATTCAAAGAAAAATATATAGATCTCAAAAAACATTGCTTTGAGCAAAACAGACAGACATCGAACTGTAGGCCGTGATTTACTTCCTTTTCATGAAGTTCTGCCACGACCCAACTGAAGGATGTCAACAGAAATGAAAACAGAGGCTGCGCATGTCGAGGGTGGTTGGGTCTCAATTGAAACGTTGCAGAGGGCTGTTTTCTGTAGTCATGGGAATGATTCATATAGGGGAGGGGGTTTGGACGCTCTAGGGGTTCGTGAAGTGTCGAAGATTGGTCAAGTCACGCAGCTAATGTTGACACGTTTCACTCTATTTTCATTTGATTTGACTAAAAAGCGAAAAGAAAGAGGGAAATCAGAAGGGACACTGAACCGTCATGGAGCTACGCATAGTTTATTTACAGATCTCCCCCCAGCCCCACCATGTAAGTGACCTTTCCAGACTGTCAGTTGCCGGTCGGGTTCCAGGCGGAATGTCGGGAGCCGACATTTGTTGTGGCTGGTGTTGCCACGGTGACTGGGCAGAGCCCTGTGGTGGGTCAGTGCCATGGAGGGGCTGCCGTCCTCTGTGGAGCTGGGCTTTGGGCCGATCCTCGGCAAGCTGGGCGAGGTGGTGGTGGCGCTGCTGCCCGATGGCCTGAGTCCACGCCTCACTTGCCACAGCCTCCAGTGGGAGACAGTGATGCGCCCACCTGTCGTCGGTTTACTGGTGGGTCTCTTATTTCTCTTCAGACTTGTTCAGTCTGTTAGAAGTCGACGTTACGTGAGACGTGAAAAGCGGCTGGCAGAAGCAGTGGCTGCAGCGATTGAGGAGAAATGCCAGCTCATTGACAAGCTCAGCGCTGCTCAAGAGGAGTATATGGGGATCGACTCGTCTTCAGAGAACGCCAGGCTAGAGAGAGAGTCGCTAAATATACCCGGCCTCACAGACGCTTACCGAAAGGTGACGAGGACCAACTCAGTGCTGATGGAGGAATTAACTGGCCTGGTTCGAGAACTGAAGGCAGAGAGAGCCAAACGGTCGAAAGAAGAAGGAGAGATGGCCGAGATGCTAAAAGCGCTCGCGTCCGTAGAAGCGGTCGTGAGATCCAGCACGTCACGAGGAGCTTTGCCAAAGCTGCCCGGAGGCCGAGAGCCAAGCCCTGCTGGTCCCTTCCCCGGCGGTGGGCCTGGGTCTTAGAGCGGGCCTGTTCTCTCCCCCTCCACGCAGGCCTCCCAAGCCGCCTGGCTGCCTCCAGCCAGCTGGACCTCCATCGGAGCGTTCCTGAGGCCAGTGGATGCAGGGGAGCCCCTTCGCTGGGCTGGAGATCCTCTACCTTCGCCTGCTGGACACCGCAGACGGCTCCTTCGCGGTCAGTTCCTCCAAATCGACAGACTTTTGGAATTCCTAGAGCACACCGAGAAAAGTGGGACTTTGTTTCACTTCACGGACTGTTTGGATTATCCCTCGTTAGTAGTGAAGAAGAGACTGATCTTTTCCTTAAATTGAACCTTCATCAAACTACCTTTCTCTAGACGGTATTGTGTAAATATTATGTATATATTAAACTTCAGTGAATTATTAACGGTGTCTGTCTCAGTGTTGCATTGAAAGTTGTAAATGTGCGCCATGTAGCAGTCAAGACTTTTAGCAATCGACAGCAGTCTTGTTTCAGAGTAGTATTCCCAAGAGTCGCGACTCACAGGTCGAAGGAGCTTTCTTGGACTAAGTATGTAGTGGTTAGAAAAAGAAAAAGCTGATCGATCTCTTTGGGGATCAAGTTACATTGCCTGGTTAGAGAGAGGTTTGCCTTATTTTGTGACTTGATTCTAATGTGGCAACGGCTAAACAATTTTCAAGAAACAAATGATAAACTACGTGGAGGTTTGTCCTTGCACTACACGAAGGCCGAGGGAGAGTTTACTGATGAAGAGGAAATCACCTTTGACATGTGGGGGGAACCTCCTCGTTGCTGCCCTCGGCCCCCTCTACTCACCAGCTAACGCTCCACACTGGAAAGCTGAGGGAAGTCTCAGGGGTTTCTCTCCCATGTGACGAAGTGAGGGTCTCGATCATTCCTAGTTTCACTCACAGATAATGTCCCCCAGTTAGGCAACGAGCACCAGCTGCGGATGACTCTAGTGGCAGGAAAGCAGCAAGTGGCAGTTGGAGCAAATAGGAGGGGTCACATGAGACAAATGGCAGAGACAGCATCAGCAGCACAGAAAGGATTTCTCCTCTTAAGTCGAGAGAAAGCAACAAACCAAAAACCTGCGCTTGCCTTGGAAACAGAGCAATGAAGACTCGAATGCGAGAGCCTGCCCTTGTGTTGCTGACATTTTAGGAAGGACAGGCAGGTGCTAAAGAATCAAATTGAGTAGAAGACATGGCATATTAGGTGATAACGAATGTTCTGGAGAAGAATAAACAAGGCAGGGTAAGGGGTGATGGGTGTGGGAATGGGGGGCACACTTGCCTAGACACACACTCTCGGTGGGAGTGGTCACCTGAGCACTGAGGAGCCCTGGAGGAGAGCTCTGTAGGCAGGGGGTGCAGAACGGGCCATGGCTCTGAAGGCGGCATGAGCACGGTGAGTGTGAGAAGCGACCAGGAGCCAGAGTGGCCCGAGTGCAGTGAGTGAAGCCAGAGAGAAGGGGGTCAAGGCCATCAGGGGTCAGAAGGTGGAGGGAGTCGAATCCACCGTAAAGAGTTTGGTTTCCCTTTCAAAGGACAGAAGCTGCCATGGGGAAGAGGAGAACAGAGGGAAACCTGTGGGAGAGCATGGCAGGGACTCGAGGCTGAGGATGGTGAAGGCTGCCCCCGGGCAGCGGTGGAGGTGGAGACGGAGAGGTGGGGTGGGATCCGGGACCTGTCCTGCAGGCAGAGACCGTGAGACGTGCTGATGCCTGTGGGTGTGAGAAAAGAGAGGAGTCGGCATGGGGACGGGAGCCCCAGGTGAGGGGTGGTGTCCTTCAGCGAGATGGGGGGAATGGCAGAGGAGTGCCTTTGGACGGGAAATCAGAGTGGGCCTCTGTGCGAGTTAGGTTTCAGGGCCCCTCAGCCAGCAGAGTAGAAATACCAACTGTTCGGAGGAGACAGGTGTCTGCGCTCAGAGGAGCGTTCACGGCTGCAGATAGAAGTACGCAGGGGCATCGGGGAGGGAAGTTCCCGTAGCAGAGACGATGTCCAAGGGCCGAGAAGATGCCACAGGGTAGACTCCATGGGCCTGTTTGCGGCGAGAGCCCATCTTACAGATGCAGAAGCTGAGGCCCAGAGAAGTGAAGTGAATATTTACCTCTTCCTTTCTCTGGAGTGGAAGGGTCAGTAATCAGCCCAGGCCTGCCTCTGGTGTCCTGGGCTTGGAGGCCTCACAGATGAAAACAGTAGAGAACAGAAGCCAGGTGTCCCATGGGAGCCAGGTGACCAGGGGAGCACAGGAAGCCTCAAGCAGCTGTCTTGAAGGTCCACTGAGCCTGAATCCATTTGTGGGGTTGGGGGTGGTGGGGGCGGGTCGAGGGGGCTGGGAGGCCCTAAAAGATGGTGTCTGTAGCTGGCGTGGGTTTTATGGTGGCATTTCTAGGGGACAGAGATGAAGCTGGCCTCTTTTCTTTCCTCTTGATACTTCTCCTGTCCCCATTTCTTTCTTTGTTTTTGGCAGGGAGGGCCCGGGGGTGATGCCACTTCTCAGGTTTTAGGGCAGCTCCTAGCTCTGGAAGCGGGGTTGCCTTTTAGAGCCAGGAGGAAGGGCCGAGAGGCCCAGACGTCGCTCCGGGCTCGAGGGCCTCACACGTTGCCATTTGTGGATGCGTCGTGAGGCTCCTCCTCAGAACCAGGGCTGCTCAGGGAAGAGCTCACTTCCTAACGTGCGGAAGAATACTTGCCACAGTGGCTTGAAATGGGCCTCTCGAGGTGACATTTCGGTGACTTTTTCCCCTTCCTGAAGACGCATATAATTTTTACATTCCAAACGGGTATAGAACTGTACCTGGTGAAGAGAACAGATCTTTGAAGGCGCTAACCTCGAAAGCTCCCTAGGTGTCAGTGACCGAGGGAGGAGGGGGTTCTTCTCACCTCCGTCTTGCCTTTGAGAGAGGAGCGGCGTGTTTCCACTTTTGTGAACTTCCGGGAACCCCGCTGCCACCCCGATCCCTGGTTTGGCTGGGAAGGTGGGAGGTGGCGAAGCAAACATCCCGTCACCAGCGAATCCCGTCGAAGGCCGCGCTTGGCAAATGAGTCTGCAAAGAAACAGTTCACGCCACGCGTGGAGCCCTTGACCATGGTGTCGCGAACGTGCTCAGAGCCCAGAGGTGGGCAGGGGTGGACGGGGACGAGCGACTCCTTCTCCACTTGGGCCCTCCTGACCACCCGCAGCTCTAGGGGAACCCCCCCAAAGGGCCCCCGCTCAGTGCGGCTCCTGTGCCATGCCACGGTGCACCCCACTTCCGTGGGCACCTCTTATTAAATGTGTGCCCAGATGGTCCCTCAGGATGGGGCCCCCCCTGTTGTCCCCACCTAGAAGTCCAGCCCCGGGAGGCAGGCTGCGGTCCTGCGCTGGACTGAATGTCCACTGTCTGGAACGGGGACTGCGGCGTTGGCGGCTCACAGGTCAGATTTACAGGAGGAAGGGAAGGGCCTGGCTGCCCGCAGTGCCAGCTCCTGGTGCTCTGTCACCCCACACTCACACAGCAGTGCCCTCCCCTCCTCCGTGCCGTGCTTCCTGCTGTCGCCTCCCTCAGGCTGCAGGGGCCTCTCTTCCCACCTGCCTCCAACCTTCAAGTCCTCCCTGTCCTTCAAGGCCTCGTCCAGGTGCCACTCCCTCTGGACAAGCCGCCCCCTGCCGCCCCCCCCGCCCCCCCGCCCCCGCCACCGCCCCCCCGCCCTCCCCGCCTCCTAAGTACCCCATCACGTGCCCCCTCCTCACTGACTGTTTCCAGGAGGCCCACCACCACCACCACACACCCTTTATCGAGTAGTGTAGCTTTAGAGGCAGTCCCGAAGATGGTAGTACCGTACCTTCCTCTCACTATGTTCTGCTTCCATACTGGGGAGGCGTGTTGAGTCTGCCGCTGGGATCTTCACTAGGATTGTCTTGACTCTGTAGATCCTGTTGGGAAGAGCTGACATCTGCTGAACAATACCGAGTCAACCTATGAAGAAACATGGAGGAAGTCTGCATTGCTGTTGGTCTTCTGTGATTTCTTCTGTCAGCGTGTTGTAGACCTCCTCACATCGATCTTGTGCGTAAGTGTTTAGATTTACACCTGTGTGTGTCATTTTTGATGCTGATATCAATGATGTGTTTGTAACTTTAAATTCGAGGTGTTCACCGTTAGTATAGAAGAGAGTTGAGAATCATTTTCAAGCCCATTCATTAGCACGGTGATTAAGTCTTCCACAACCTGTGATGAGGCTCTGTTCTGCCTCGGGCTGTCTCTTCAGGCCTGGGATCCCTGGTCAGGAAGGTAGAGCCAGATCCAGTCCCCTGGGTGTTCACGGCACTCTTGATCCTACCGTCCCCCGGGGAGTGGAGGGTTTTGTGGGCTGTAAGCAGCGAAGAACCGCCACCGCCCCACTCTCCCCAGTTTGTTGCTGCGTCCCCGCTGTCCCCATCCGCGAGAACGCTTGGTGCCGCTGTTCGCAAACCAGTCGGCTAAACGACTTTTCACATCTGATCCCGTGATCGTCTGTTTTCTTTGCACTCCAGACGAAACCTAAAATCTGCAGATTTATTTTCACATACACAATACTGCTACCACCTTGTATGGGCAGAACTTTCCGTGGACTCTACCCCCCCTTCTGCTCTGGGGAGACTTTGGCCAGGAGGGCCAATGGCCCTGGGAGGCCACCGTCAAGCTGTTCCCTTCTGTGAAGGAATTTCCGACCCGGCGACATGATGCAGGGAGCTCAGCTTCCAGGCGTCCTCTATGGGGAATGTGGATCTGAGAATTTCTGCCTGTTCTTCCAAGGGGATACGCAGGGAAGGGGAATTCATGCGACCCACAGTGGACGTGTCCTGTGGTTTGCCTCCGACGACAAAGGGAGAGGCAAGTCCTGGCTGAGCTCCCTTCCTGTGACAGCCAGGGAGAGCCAACGCTACGGAGAGATGCCACAGCCTCGGAACAAATGCGTGGCTGGGAGTGTACAGCCGAGTCAAGGGAAGGAGCACAGGCCTGTGAGACCAGAGCCAGCCTTGGGTCCTGCTCCAAATCCCAGAGAGGTGATCTGCAGTGTCCTGGAAAGGGAGGAGCTGGCTCGATCTCGGTGGTGGTTCTTTTATGATCGGAGTTTCGTGGGTGCAGGGGAATGTGCTGGAGTGGACCCCACATCCCCGGCTCTGCCTTGAGCATGAGGAAGAGCCATGGGGCTCTTATCCCCCAGTTCTGTGCCGGGGAAAGAAAGAGGCTTCCAGAAAATTCCCAAGGACTGAACTTGACTGTGAGCTCCCCGTGAGGCTGGGCCTGGAGGGAGCAGAAGCAGATACTGATAAGCCTTCCAGAACCGTGACTCCCCGCACAGGTCACACGCACATCCGTGGACACACACCATTCCTCACAACCACAGGGCAGACGCACGAGGTCAGGCGATTACCCTTCTCATGGGCTCCCCTCCCACAGCATCCGTTACGAGAGGTTGCATGACTGGGAGATACATTTAAGTACTCGTATATATCTTTAGCTGCTCTTCTGCTCTTTACTGTTACGTCTTCTCAAGCCGAGGAATATTTCCCGAGACGACCTTGAAGAAATTAATTGGAAATCTGAAGACTAAGGAGGGACTGCACTACGATGACGTGTATGTCCACATGCAGATCTGGAAAAAGTCGCAGGCTTAGTACAATCCACTAAAGTAGACTTTTGGTGCTCACGTAACTCAGTCATGCTTTTCTCTGCCTTCACACTGCACGTGTCATGATAGGGACTGGATAGGTCCTGTGATAGGTATTGGAGACTAAGCGGTGACACTGACAGGGAGACGCTTGAGCAGAGACCTGAAGGGAAGGAGGGAGACCAGCACGTGGGTCTCACAGGACAGGGATTCAAGGCAGAGAGAGGAGGAAACGTCAAGCCCTGGGGCAGGAGCATCTTGGCGCACTCGTGGAGCAGGAAGGAGGCCTGCGAGGCTGGGGCAGAGCGCGTGAGGGCCCAGCTGTGCAGTTCGACCGGGGAGGTAACCGGGGGTCAGATCCCGTAGGGCTCCTGGGGCATGGGTGTGTTTGACTTGCACTCTGATGAGTGGAAAGCTGCTGGGGGCGTGAGCTGAGGACGGACCTGACTGGATCCTCTGGAGCTGGGTGGAGAACCGACTGCACGGCTGAGGGCAGGAGAAGGAGCTTGGTTAGGAGCAGCCACGCTCATGTTGTCAAAAGGTGAAGGCGACTCTGAACAGGTAGGGTAGCGGGAGGCAAGGAATGGCCGGATGAGGGCATTACTCTGATGCTGGGAATGAAGGCTTTGCCGATGGGGTGGAGGTGAAGAGGAGAGAGGGGAGAGGTCAAGAAAGACCACAAAGCTGGGGCCTGAACCCCCGTCGGGGTGGAGTTGCCCACGTGGAAAAGAGGGAGAGCGGGTTCAGGGGAGAATTGGAGTATGGTGTGGGCTCGTTCGATGTCCACGTGGGGATGTCACGGAGGCAGCTGGGTGGGTGTGAGTCCGGACTGTGTGGCAAGGTGTGGAAAGGATAAATAAACGTGGAAGTCACGACAGCACAGATGTCATTGAAGTCCGGAGACTGGCTAAGGTCAGCAAGGGCTCAAAAGCGGTCCAGGATCTACGTCCTGGGTCAACACTGATGCTGAGAGGTTTGGGAGAAACACAGACGTCAGCGATGGAGACAGAGAAGGAAAGGCTACTGAGGTCAGAGAAACACGCCAGCCGACGACAAGACAATCCTCGAAAGAGTAGAATGGACCGAACCGGCAACGAAGTGATGGAAGCATTTCAAGGAGAAGGGACCGACTGTGTCGAATGCAGCCAAGAGAGTCAAGGGTGAGTGATGGACTTTTCCTACAACGGCACTGTGATAGTTACACAACTCTGCACTTGTACAGAGAAAAATCAGTGAATTGCGTATTTCGGTGTGTGAATTGATGACACTGAATTGTGCCTCAAGAAAACGGTTTCAAAATAAAAGGGCATTTAGCGTGTATCTACCCAGCATTTCTACTCCCGGGTATTCTTCCCCCAAGGTAAATGAAACTACGTGCTTATAAGGCAGACGTATACGTGAATTTTCACAGCATCTCTGTTCATAACATACCACGCTTGAACTAACGCAGAAGTACATTATTATGTGAAGGGCTGGACATTTTGGGATATATTTCCATGAGGTCAAAATACTCAGCCTTCAAAGGAGGGCGTACTGCTTATTCAAAGAAAAATATATAGATCTCAAAAAACATTGCTTTGAGCAAAACAGACAGACATCGAACTGTAGGCCGTGATTTACTTCCTTTTCATGAAGTTCTGCCACGACCCAACTGAAGGATGTCAACAGAAATGAAAACAGAGGCTGCGCATGTCGAGGGTGGTTGGGTCTCAATTGAAACGTTGCAGAGGGCTGTTTTCTGTAGTCATGGGAATGATTCATATAGGGGAGGGGGTTTGGACGCTCTAGGGGTTCGTGAAGTGTCGAAGATTGGTCAAGTCACGCAGCTAATGTTGACACGTTTCACTCTATTTTCATTTGATTTGACTAAAAAGCGAAAAGAAAGAGGGAAATCAGAAGGAACACTGAACCGTCATGGAGCTACGCATAGTTTATTTACAGATCTCCCCCCAGCCCCACCATGTAAGTGACCTTTCCAGACTGTCAGTTGCCGGTCGGGTTCCAGGCGGAATGTCGGGAGCCGACATTTGTTGTGGCTGGTGTTGCCACGGTGACTGGGCAGAGCCCTGTGGTGGGTCAGTGCCATGGAGGGGCTGCCGTCCTCTGTGGAGCTGGGCTTTGGGCCGATCCTCGGCAAGCTGGGCGAGGTGGTGGTGGCGCTGCTGCCCGATGGCCTGAGTCCACGCCTCACTTGCCACAGCCTCCAGTGGGAGACAGTGATGCGCCCACCTGTCGTCGGTTTACTGGTGGGTCTCTTATTTCTCTTCAGACTTGTTCAGTCTGTTAGAAGTCGACGTTACGTGAGACGTGAAAAGCGGCTGGCAGAAGCAGTGGCTGCAGCGATTGAGGAGAAATGCCAGCTCATTGACAAGCTCAGCGCTGCTCAAGAGGAGTATATGGGGATCGACTCGTCTTCAGAGAACGCCAGGCTAGAGAGAGAGTCGCTAAATATACCCGGCCTCACAGACGCTTACCGAAAGGTGACGAGGACCAACTCAGTGCTGATGGAGGAATTAACTGGCCTGGTTCGAGAACTGAAGGCAGAGAGAGCCAAACGGTCGAAAGAAGAAGGAGAGATGGCCGAGATGCTAAAAGCGCTCGCGTCCGTAGAAGCGGTCGTGAGATCCAGCACGTCACGAGGAGCTTTGCCAAAGCTGCCCGGAGGCCGAGAGCCAAGCCCTGCTGGTCCCTTCCCCGGCGGTGGGCCTGGGTCTTAGAGCGGGCCTGTTCTCTCCCCCTCCACGCAGGCCTCCCAAGCCGCCTGGCTGCCTCCAGCCAGCTGGACCTCCATCGGAGCGTTCCTGAGGCCAGTGGATGCAGGGGAGCCCCTTCGCTGGGCTGGAGATCCTCTACCTTCGCCTGCTGGACACCGCAGACGGCTCCTTCGCGGTCAGTTCCTCCAAATCGACAGACTTTTGGAATTCCTAGAGCACACCGAGAAAAGTGGGACTTTGTTTCACTTCACGGACTGTTTGGATTATCCCTCGTTAGTAGTGAAGAAGAGACTGATCTTTTCCTTAAATTGAACCTTCATCAAACTACCTTTCTCTAGACGGTATTGTGTAAATATTATGTATATATTAAACTTCAGTGAATTATTAACGGTGTCTGTCTCAGTGTTGCATTGAAAGTTGTAAATGTGCGCCATGTAGCAGTCAAGACTTTTAGCAATCGACAGCAGTCTTGTTTCAGAGTAGTATTCCCAAGAGTCGCGACTCACAGGTCGAAGGAGCTTTCTTGGACTAAGTATGTAGTGGTTAGAAAAAGAAAAAGCTGATCGATCTCTTTGGGGATCAAGTTACATTGCCTGGTTAGAGAGAGGTTTGCCTTATTTTGTGACTTGATTCTAATGTGGCAACGGCTAAACAATTTTAAAGAAACAAATGATAAACTACGTGGAGGTTTGTCCTTGCACTACACGAAGGCCGAGGGAGAGTTTACTGATGAAGAGGAAATCACCTTTGACATGTGGGGGGAACCTCCTCGTTGCTGCCCTCGGCCCCCTCTACTCACCAGCTAACGCTCCACACTGGAAAGCTGAGGGAAGTCTCAGGGGTTTCTCTCCCATGTGACGAAGTGAGGGTCTCGATCATTCCTAGTTTCACTCACAGATAATGTCCCCCAGTTAGGCAACGAGCACCAGCTGCGGATGACTCTAGTGGCAGGAAAGCAGCAAGTGGCAGTTGGAGCAAATAGGAGGGGTCACATGAGACAAATGGCAGAGACAGCATCAGCAGCACAGAAAGGATTTCTCCTCTTAAGTCGAGAGAAAGCAACAAACCAAAAACCTGCGCTTGCCTTGGAAACAGAGCAATGAAGACTCGAATGCGAGAGCCTGCCCTTGTGTTGCTGACATTTTAGGAAGGACAGGCAGGTGCTAAAGAATCAAATTGAGTAGAAGACATGGCATATTAGGTGATAACGAATGTTCTGGAGAAGAATAAACAAGGCAGGGTAAGGGGTGATGGGTGTGGGAATGGGGGGCACACTTGCCTAGACACACACTCTCGGTGGGAGTGGTCACCTGAGCACTGAGGAGCCCTGGAGGAGAGCTCTGTAGGCAGGGGGGGCAGAACGGGCCATGGCTCTGAAGGCGGCATGAGCACGGTGAGTGTGAGAAGCGACCAGGAGCCAGAGTGGCCCGAGTGCAGTGAGTGAAGCCAGAGAGAAGGGGGTCAAGGCCATCAGGGGTCAGAAGGTGGAGGGAGTCGAATCCACCGTAAAGAGTTTGGTTTCCCTTTCAAAGGACAGAAGCTGCCATGGGGAAGAGGAGAACAGAGGGAAACCTGTGGGAGAGCATGGCAGGGACTCGAGGCTGAGGATGGTGAAGGCTGCCCCCGGGCAGCGGTGGAGGTGGAGACGGAGAGGTGGGGTGGGATCCGGGACCTGTCCTGCAGGCAGAGACCGTGAGACGTGCTGATGCCTGTGGGTGTGAGAAAAGAGAGGAGTCGGCATGGGGACGGGAGCCCCAGGTGAGGGGTGGTGTCCTTCAGCGAGATGGGGGGAATGGCAGAGGAGTGCCTTTGGACGGGAAATCAGAGTGGGCCTCTGTGAGAGTTAGGTTTCAGGGCCCCTCAGCCAGCAGAGTAGAAATACCGAATGTTCGGAGGAGACAGGTGTCTGCGCTCAGAGGAGCGTTCACGGCTGCAGATAGAAGTACGCAGGGGCATCGGGGAGGGAAGTTCCCGTAGCAGAGACGATGTCCAAGGGCCGAGAAGATGCCACAGGGTAGACTCCATGGGCCTGTTTGCGGCGAGAGCCCATCTTACAGATGCAGAAGCTGAGGCCCAGAGAAGTGAAGTGAATATTTACCTCTTCCTTTCTCTGGAGTGGAAGGGTCAGTAATCAGCCCAGGCCTGCCTCTGGTGTCCTGGGCTTGGAGGCCTCACAGATGAAAACAGTAGAGAACAGAAGCCAGGTGTCCCATGGGAGCCAGGTGACCAGGGGAGCACAGGAAGCCTCAAGCAGCTGTCTTGAAGGTCCACTGAGCCTGAATCCATTTGTGGGGTTGGGGGTGGTGGGGGCGGGTCGAGGGGGCTGGGAGGCCCTAAAAGATGGTGTCTGTAGCTGGCGTGGGTTTTATGGTGGCATTTCTAGGGGACAGAGATGAAGCTGGCCTCTTTTCTTTCCTCTTGATACTTCTCCTGTCCCCATTTCTTTCTTTGTTTTTGGCAGGGAGGGCCCGGGGGTGATGCCAGTTCTCAGGTTTTAGGGCAGCTCCTAGCTCTGGAAGCGGGGTTGCCTTTTAGAGCCAGGAGGAAGGGCCGAGAGGCCCAGACGTCGCTCCGGGCTCGAGGGCCTCACACGTTGCCATTTGTGGATGCGTCGTGAGGCTCCTCCTCAGAACCAGGGCTGCTCAGGGAAGAGCTCACTTCCTAACGTGCGGAAGAATACTTGCCACGGTGGCTTGAAATGGGCCTCTCGAGGTGACATTTCGGTGACTTTTTCCCCTTCCTGAAGACGCATATAATTTTTACATTCCAAACGGGTATAGAACTGTACCTGGTGAAGAGAACAGATCTTTGAAGGCGCTAACCTCGAAAGCTCCCTAGGTGTCAGTGACCGAGGGAGGAGGGGGTTCTTCTCACCTCCGTCTTGCCTTTGAGAGAGGAGCGGCGTGTTTCCACTTTTGTGAACTTCCGGGAACCCCGCTGCCACCCCGATCCCTGGTTTGGCTGGGAAGGTGGGAGGTGGCGAAGCAAACATCCCGTCACCAGCGAATCCCGTCGAAGGCCGCGCTTGGCAAATGAGTCTGCAAAGAAACAGTTCACGCCACGCGTGGAGCCCTTGACCATGGTGTCGCGAACGTGCTCAGAGCCCAGAGGTGGGCAGGGGTGGACGGGGACGAGCGACTCCTTCTCCACTTGGGCCCTCCTGACCACCCGCAGCTCTAGGGGAACCCCCCCAAAGGGCCCCCGCTCAGTGCGGCTCCTGTGCCATGCCACGGTGCACCCCACTTCCGTGGGCACCTCTTATTAAATGTGTGCCCAGATGGTCCCTCAGGATGGGGCCCCCCCTGTTGTCCCCACCTAGAAGTCCAGCCCCGGGAGGCAGGCTGCGGTCCTGCGCTGGACTGAATGTCCACTGTCTGGAACGGGGACTGCGGCGTTGGCGGCTCACAGGTCAGATTTACAGGAGGAAGGGAAGGGCCTGGCTGCCCGCAGTGCCAGCTCCTGGTGCTCTGTCACCCCACACTCACACAGCAGTGCCCTCCCCTCCTCCGTGCCGTGCTTCCTGCTGTCGCCTCCCTCAGGCTGCAGGGGCCTCTCTTCCCACCTGCCTCCAACCTTCAAGTCCTCCCTGTCCTTCAAGGCCTCGTCCAGGTGCCACTCCCTCTGGACAAGCCGCCCCCTGCCGCCCCCCCCCGCCCCCCCCGCCCCCGCCACCGCCCCCCCCGCCCTCCCCGCCTCCTAAGTACCCCATCACGTGCCCCCTCCTCACTGACTGTTTCCAGGAGGCCCACCACCACCACCACACACCCTTTATCGAGTAGTGTAGCTTTAGAGGCAGTCCCGAAGATGGTAGTACCGTACCTTCCTCTCACTATGTTCTGCTTCCATACTGGGGAGGCGTGTTGAGTCTGCCGCTGGGATCTTCACTAGGATTGTCTTGACTCTGTAGATCCTGTTGGGAAGAGCTGACATCTGCTGAACAATACCGAGTCAACCTATGAAGAAACATGGAGGAAGTCTGCATTGCTGTTGGTCTTCTGTGATTTCTTCTGTCAGCGTGTTGTAGACCTCCTCACATCGATCTTGTGCGTAAGTGTTTAGATTTACACCTGTGTGTGTCATTTTTGATGCTGATATCAATGATGTGTTTGTAACTTTAAATTCGAGGTGTTCACCGTTAGTATAGAAGAGAGTTGAGAATCATTTTCAAGCCCATTCATTAGCACGGTGATTAAGTCTTCCACAACCTGTGATGAGGCTCTGTTCTGCCTCGGGCTGTCTCTTCAGGCCTGGGATCCCTGGTCAGGAAGGTAGAGCCAGATCCAGTCCCCTGGGTGTTCACGGCACTCTTGATCCTACCGTCCCCCGGGGAGTGGAGGGTTTTGTGGGCTGTAAGCAGCGAAGAACCGCCACCGCCCCACTCTCCCCAGTTTGTTGCTGCGTCCCCGCTGTCCCCATCCGCGAGAACGCTTGGTGCCGCTGTTCGCAAACCAGTCGGCTAAACGACTTTTCACATCTGATCCCGTGATCGTCTGTTTTCTTTGCACTCCAGACGAAACCTAAAATCTGCAGATTTATTTTCACATACACAATACTGCTACCACCTTGTATGGGCAGAACTTTCCGTGGACTCTACCCCCCCTTCTGTTCTGGGGAGACTTTGGCCAGGAGGGCCAATGGCCCTGGGAGGCCACCGTCAAGCTGTTCCCTTCTGTGAAGGAATTTCCGACCCGGCGACATGATGCAGGGAGCTCAGCTTCCAGGCGTCCTCTATGGGGAATGTGGATCTGAGAATTTCTGCCTGTTCTTCCAAGGGGATACGCAGGGAAGGGGAATTCATGCGACCCACAGTGGACATGTCCTGTGGTTTGCCTCCGACGACAAAGGGAGAGGCAAGTCCTGGCTGAGCTCCCTTCCTGTGACAGCCAGGGAGAGCCAACGCTACGGAGAGATGCCACAGCCTCGGAACAAATGCGTGGCTGGGAGTGTACAGCCGAGTCAAGGGAAGGAGCACAGGCCTGTGAGACCAGAGCCAGCCTTGGGTCCTGCTCCAAATCCCAGAGAGGTGATCTGCAGTGTCCTGGAAAGGGAGGAGCTGGCTCGATCTCGGTGGTTCTTCTTTTATGATCGGAGTTTCGTGGGTGCAGGGGAATGTGCTGGAGTGGACCCCACATCCCCGGCTCTGCCTTGAGCATGAGGAAGAGCCATGGGGCTCTTATCCCCCAGTTCTGTGCCGGGGAAAGAAAGAGGCTTCCAGAAAATTCCCAAGGACTGAACTTGACTGTGAGCTCCCCGTGAGGCTGGGCCTGGAGGGAGCAGAAGCAGATACTGATAAGCCTTCCAGAACCGTGACTCCCCGCACAGGTCACACGCACATCCGTGGACACACACCATTCCTCACAACCACAGGGCAGACGCACGAGGTCAGGCGATTACCCTTCTCATGGGCTCCCCTCCCACAGCATCCGTTACGAGAGGTTGCATGACTGGGAGATACATTTAAGTACTCGTATATATCTTTAGCTGCTCTTCTGCTCTTTACTGTTACGTCTTCTCAAGCCGAGGAATATTTCCCGAGACGACCTTGAAGAAATTAATTGGAAATCTGAAGACTAAGGAGGGACTGCACTACGATGACGTGTATGTCCACATGCAGATCTGGAAAAAGTCGCAGGCTTAGTACAATCCACTAAAGTAGACTTTTGGTGCTCACGTAACTCAGTCATGCTTTTCTCTGCCTTCACACTGCACGTGTCATGATAGGGACTGGATAGGTTCTGTGATAGGTATTGGAGACTAAGCGGTGACACTGACAGGGAGACGCTTGAGCAGAGACCTGAAGGGAAGGAGGGAGACCAGCACGTGGGTCTCACAGGACAGGGATTCAAGGCAGAGAGAGGAGGAAACGTCAAGCCCTGGGGCAGGAGCATCTTGGCGCACTCGTGGAGCAGGAAGGAGGCCTGCGAGGCTGGGGCAGAGCGCGTGAGGGCCCAGCTGTGCAGTTCGACCGGGGAGGTAACCGGGGGTCAGATCCCGTAGGGCTCCTGGGGCATGGGTGTGTTTGACTTGCACTCTGATGAGTGGAAAGCTGCTGGGGGCGTGAGCTGAGGACGGACCTGACTGGATCCTCTGGAGCTGGGTGGAGAACCGACTGCACGGCTGAGGGCAGGAGAAGGAGCTTGGTTAGGAGCAGCCACGCTCATGTTGTCAAAAGGTGAAGGCGACTCTGAACAGGTAGGGTAGCGGGAGGCAAGGAATGGCCGGATGAGGGCATTACTCTGATGCTGGGAATGAAGGCTTTGCCGATGGGGTGGAGGTGAAGAGGAGAGAGGGGAGAGGTCAAGAAAGACCACAAAGCTGGGGCCTGAACCCCCGTCGGGGTGGAGTTGCCCACGTGGAAAAGAGGGAGAGCGGGTTCAGGGGAGAATTGGAGTATGGTGTGGGCTCGTTCGATGTCCACGTGGGGATGTCACGGAGGCAGCTGGGTGGGTGTGAGTCCGGACTGTGTGGCAAGGTGTGGAAAGGATAAATAAACGTGGAAGTCACGACAGCACAGATGTCATTGAAGTCCGGAGACTGGCTAAGGTCAGCAAGGGCTCAAAAGCGGTCCAGGATCTACGTCCTGGGTCAACACTGATGCTGAGAGGTTTGGGAGAAACACAGACGTCAGCGATGGAGACAGAGAAGGAAAGGCTACTGAGGTCAGAGAAACACGCCAGCCGACGACAAGACAATCCTCGAAAGAGTAGAATGGACCGAACCGGCAACGAAGTGATGGAAGCATTTCAAGGAGAAGGGACCGACTGTGTCGAATGCAGCCAAGAGAGTCAAGGGTGAGTGATGGACTTTTCCTACAACGGCACTGTGATAGTTACACAACTCTGCACTTGTACAGAGAAAAATCAGTGAATTGCGTATTTCGGTGTGTGAATTGATGACACTAAATTGTGCCTCAAGAAAACGGTTTCAAAATAAAAGGGCATTTAGCGTGTATCTACCCAGCATTTCTACTCCCGGGTATTCTTCCCCCAAGGTAAATGAAACTACGTGCTTATAAGGCAGACGTATACGTGAATTTTCACAGCATCTCTGTTCATAACATACCACGCTTGAACTAACGCAGAAGTACATTATTATGTGAAGGGCTGGACATTTTGGGATATATTTCCATGAGGTCAAAATACTCAGCCTTCAAAGGAGGGCGTACTGCTTATTCAAAGAAAAATATATAGATCTCAAAAAACATTGCTTTGAGCAAAACAGACAGACATCGAACTGTAGGCCGTGATTTACTTCCTTTTCATGAAGTTCTGCCACGACCCAACTGAAGGATGTCAACAGAAATGAAAACAGAGGCTGCGCATGTCGAGGGTGGTTGGGTCTCAATTGAAACGTTGCAGAGGGCTGTTTTCTGTAGTCATGGGAATGATTCATATAGGGGAGGGGGTTTGGACGCTCTAGGGGTTCGTGAAGTGTCGAAGATTGGTCAAGTCACGCAGCTAATGTTGACACGTTTCACTCTATTTTCATTTGATTTGACTAAAAAGCGAAAAGAAAGAGGGAAATCAGAAGGAACACTGAACCGTCATGGAGCTACGCATAGTTTATTTACAGATCTCCCCCCAGCCCCACCATGTAAGTGACCTTTCCAGACTGTCAGTTGCCGGTCGGGTTCCAGGCGGAATGTCGGGAGCCGACATTTGTTGTGGCTGGTGTTGCCACGGTGACTGGGCAGAGCCCTGTGGTGGGTCAGTGCCATGGAGGGGCTGCCGTCCTCTGTGGAGCTGGGCTTTGGGCCGATCCTCGGCAAGCTGGGCGAGGTGGTGGTGGCGCTGCTGCCCGATGGCCTGAGTCCACGCCTCACTTGCCACAGCCTCCAGTGGGAGACAGTGATGCGCCCACCTGTCGTCGGTTTACTGGTGGGTCTCTTATTTCTCTTCAGACTTGTTCAGTCTGTTAGAAGTCGACGTTACGTGAGACGTGAAAAGCGGCTGGCAGAAGCAGTGGCTGCAGCGATTGAGGAGAAATGCCAGCTCATTGACAAGCTCAGCGCTGCTCAAGAGGAGTATATGGGGATCGACTCGTCTTCAGAGAACGCCAGGCTAGAGAGAGAGTCGCTAAATATACCCGGCCTCACAGACGCTTACCGAAAGGTGACGAGGACCAACTCAGTGCTGATGGAGGAATTAACTGGCCTGGTTCGAGAACTGAAGGCAGAGAGAGCCAAACGGTCGAAAGAAGAAGGAGAGATGGCCGAGATGCTAAAAGCGCTCGCGTCCGTAGAAGCGGTCGTGAGATCCAGCACGTCACGAGGAGCTTTGCCAAAGCTGCCCGGAGGCCGAGAGCCAAGCCCTGCTGGTCCCTTCCCCGGCGGTGGGCCTGGGTCTTAGAGCGGGCCTGTTCTCTCCCCCTCCACGCAGGCCTCCCAAGCCGCCTGGCTGCCTCCAGCCAGCTGGACCTCCATCGGAGCGTTCCTGAGGCCAGTGGATGCAGGGGAGCCCCTTCGCTGGGCTGGAGATCCTCTACCTTCGCCTGCTGGACACCGCAGACGGCTCCTTCGCGGTCAGTTCCTCCAAATCGACAGACTTTTGGAATTCCTAGAGCACACCGAGAAAAGTGGGACTTTGTTTCACTTCACGGACTGTTTGGATTATCCCTCGTTAGTAGTGAAGAAGAGACTGATCTTTTCCTTAAATTGAACCTTCATCAAACTACCTTTCTCTAGACGGTATTGTGTAAATATTATGTATATATTAAACTTCAGTGAATTATTAACGGTGTCTGTCTCAGTGTTGCATTGAAAGTTGTAAATGTGCGCCATGTAGCAGTCAAGACTTTTAGCAATCGACAGCAGTCTTGTTTCAGAGTAGTATTCCCAAGAGTCGCGACTCACAGGTCGAAGGAGCTTTCTTGGACTAAGTATGTAGTGGTTAGAAAAAGAAAAAGCTGATCGATCTCTTTGGGGATCAAGTTACATTGCCTGGTTAGAGAGAGGTTTGCCTTATTTTGTGACTTGATTCTAATGTGGCAACGGCTAAACAATTTTAAAGAAACAAATGATAAACTACGTGGAGGTTTGTCCTTGCACTACACGAAGGCCGAGGGAGAGTTTACTGATGAAGAGGAAATCACCTTTGACATGTGGGGGGAACCTCCTCGTTGCTGCCCTCGGCCCCCTCTACTCACCAGCTAACGCTCCACACTGGAAAGCTGAGGGAAGTCTCAGGGGTTTCTCTCCCATGTGACGAAGTGAGGGTCTCGATCATTCCTAGTTTCACTCACAGATAATGTCCCCCAGTTAGGCAACGAGCACCAGCTGCGGATGACTCTAGTGGCAGGAAAGCAGCAAGTGGCAGTTGGAGCAAATAGGAGGGGTCACATGAGACAAATGGCAGAGACAGCATCAGCAGCACAGAAAGGATTTCTCCTCTTAAGTCGAGAGAAAGCAACAAACCAAAAACCTGTGCTTGCCTTGGAAACAGAGCAATGAAGACTCGAATGCGAGAGCCTGCCCTTGTGTTGCTGACATTTTAGGAAGGACAGGCAGGTGCTAAAGAATCAAATTGAGTAGAAGACATGGCATATTAGGTGATAACGAATGTTCTGGAGAAGAATAAACAAGGCAGGGTAAGGGGTGATGGGTGTGGGAATGGGGGGCACACTTGCCTAGACACACACTCTCGGTGGGAGTGGTCACCTGAGCACTGAGGAGCCCTGGAGGAGAGCTCTGTAGGCAGGGGGGGCAGAACGGGCCATGGCTCTGAAGGCGGCATGAGCACGGTGAGTGTGAGAAGCGACCAGGAGCCAGAGTGGCCCGAGTGCAGTGAGTGAAGCCAGAGAGAAGGGGGTCAAGGCCATCAGGGGTCAGAAGGTGGAGGGAGTCGAATCCACCGTAAAGAGTTTGGTTTCCCTTTCAAAGGACAGAAGCTGCCATGGGGAAGAGGAGAACAGAGGGAAACCTGTGGGAGAGCATGGCAGGGACTCGAGGCTGAGGATGGTGAAGGCTGCCCCCGGGCAGCGGTGGAGGTGGAGACGGAGAGGTGGGGTGGGATCCGGGACCTGTCCTGCAGGCAGAGACCGTGAGACGTGCTGATGCCTGTGGGTGTGAGAAAAGAGAGGAGTCGGCATGGGGACGGGAGCCCCAGGTGAGGGGTGGTGTCCTTCAGCGAGATGGGGGGAATGGCAGAGGAGTGCCTTTGGACGGGAAATCAGAGTGGGCCTCTGTGAGAGTTAGGTTTCAGGGCCCCTCAGCCAGCAGAGTAGAAATACCAACTGTTCGGAGGAGACAGGTGTCTGCGCTCAGAGGAGCGTTCACGGCTGCAGATAGAAGTACGCAGGGGCATCGGGGAGGGAAGTTCCCGTAGCAGAGACGATGTCCAAGGGCCGAGAAGATGCCACAGGGTAGACTCCATGGGCCTGTTTGCGGCGAGAGCCCATCTTACAGATGCAGAAGCTGAGGCCCAGAGAAGTGAAGTGAATATTTACCTCTTCCTTTCTCTGGAGTGGAAGGGTCAGTAATCAGCCCAGGCCTGCCTCTGGTGTCCTGGGCTTGGAGGCCTCACAGATGAAAACAGTAGAGAACAGAAGCCAGGTGTCCCATGGGAGCCAGGTGACCAGGGGAGCACAGGAAGCCTCAAGCAGCTGTCTTGAAGGTCCACTGAGCCTGAATCCATTTGTGGGGTTGGGGGTGGTGGGGGCGGGTCGAGGGGGCTGGGAGGCCCTAAAAGATGGTGTCTGTAGCTGGCGTGGGTTTTATGGTGGCATTTCTAGGGGACAGAGATGAAGCTGGCCTCTTTTCTTTCCTCTTGATACTTCTCCTGTCCCCATTTCTTTCTTTGTTTTTGGCAGGGAGGGCCCGGGGGTGATGCCACTTCTCAGGTTTTAGGGCAGCTCCTAGCTCTGGAAGCGGGGTTGCCTTTTAGAGCCAGGAGGAAGGGCCGAGAGGCCCAGACGTCGCTCCGGGCTCGAGGGCCTCACACGTTGCCATTTGTGGATGCGTCGTGAGGCTCCTCCTCAGAACCAGGGCTGCTCAGGGAAGAGCTCACTTCCTAACGTGCGGAAGAATACTTGCCACAGTGGCTTGAAATGGGCCTCTCGAGGTGACATTTCGGTGACTTTTTCCCCTTCCTGAAGACGCATATAATTTTTACATTCCAAACGGGTATAGAACTGTACCTGGTGAAGAGAACAGATCTTTGAAGGCGCTAACCTCGAAAGCTCCCTAGGTGTCAGTGACCGAGGGAGGAGGGGGTTCTTCTCACCTCCGTCTTGCCTTTGAGAGAGGAGCGGCGTGTTTCCACTTTTGTGAACTTCCGGGAACCCCGCTGCCACCCCGATCCCTGGTTTGGCTGGGAAGGTGGGAGGTGGCGAAGCAAACATCCCGTCACCAGCGAATCCCGTCGAAGGCCGCGCTTGGCAAATGAGTCTGCAAAGAAACAGTTCACGCCACGCGTGGAGCCCTTGACCATGGTGTCGCGAACGTGCTCAGAGCCCAGAGGTGGGCAGGGGTGGACGGGGACGAGCGACTCCTTCTCCACTTGGGCCCTCCTGACCACCCGCAGCTCTAGGGGAACCCCCCCAAAGGGCCCCCGCTCAGTGCGGCTCCTGTGCCATGCCACGGTGCACCCCACTTCCGTGGGCACCTCTTATTAAATGTGTGCCCAGATGGTCCCTCAGGATGGGGCCCCCCCTGTTGTCCCCACCTAGAAGTCCAGCCCCGGGAGGCAGGCTGCGGTCCTGCGCTGGACTGAATGTCCACTGTCTGGAACGGGGACTGCGGCGTTGGCGGCTCACAGGTCAGATTTACAGGAGGAAGGGAAGGGCCTGGCTGCCCGCAGTGCCAGCTCCTGGTGCTCTGTCACCCCACACTCACACAGCAGTGCCCTCCCCTCCTCCGTGCCGTGCTTCCTGCTGTCGCCTCCCTCAGGCTGCAGGGGCCTCTCTTCCCACCTGCCTCCAACCTTCAAGTCCTCCCTGTCCTTCAAGGCCTCGTCCAGGTGCCACTCCCTCTGGACAAGCCGCCCCCTGCCGCCCCCCCCCGCCCCCCCGCCCCCGCCACCGCCCCCCCCGCCCTCCCCGCCTCCTAAGTACCCCATCACGTGCCCCCTCCTCACTGACTGTTTCCAGGAGGCCCACCACCACCACCACACACCCTTTATCGAGTAGTGTAGCTTTAGAGGCAGTCCCGAAGATGGTAGTACCGTACCTTCCTCTCACTATGTTCTGCTTCCATACTGGGGAGGCGTGTTGAGTCTGCCGCTGGGATCTTCACTAGGATTGTCTTGACTCTGTAGATCCTGTTGGGAAGAGCTGACATCTGCTGAACAATACCGAGTCAACCTATGAAGAAACATGGAGGAAGTCTGCATTGCTGTTGGTCTTCTGTGATTTCTTCTGTCAGCGTGTTGTAGACCTCCTCACATCGATCTTGTGCGTAAGTGTTTAGATTTACACCTGTGTGTGTCATTTTTGATGCTGATATCAATGATGTGTTTGTAACTTTAAATGCGAGGTGTTCACCGTTAGTATAGAAGAGAGTTGAGAATCATTTTCAAGCCCATTCATTAGCACGGTGATTAAGTCTTCCACAACCTGTGATGAGGCTCTGTTCTGCCTGGGGCTGTCTCTTCAGGCCTGGGATCCCTGGTCAGGAAGGTAGAGCCAGATCCAGTCCCCTGGGTGTTCACGGCACTCTTGATCCTACCGTCCCCCGGGGAGTGGAGGGTTTTGTGGGCTGTAAGCAGCGAAGAACCGCCACCGCCCCACTCTCCCCAGTTTGTTGCTGCGTCCCCGCTGTCCCCATCCGCGAGAACGCTTGGTGCCGCTGTTCGCAAACCAGTCGGCTAAACGACTTTTCACATCTGATCCCGTGATCGTCTGTTTTCTTTGCACTCCAGACGAAACCTAAAATCTGCAGATTTATTTTCACATACACAATACTGCTACCACCTTGTATGGGCAGAACTTTCCGTGGACTCTACCCCCCCTTCTGCTCTGGGGAGACTTTGGCCAGGAGGGCCAATGGCCCTGGGAGGCCACCGTCAAGCTGTTCCCTTCTGTGAAGGAATTTCCGACCCGGCGACATGATGCAGGGAGCTCAGCTTCCAGGCGTCCTCTATGGGGAATGTGGATCTGAGAATTTCTGCCTGTTCTTCCAAGGGGATACGCAGGGAAGGGGAATTCATGCGACCCACAGTGGACATGTCCTGTGGTTTGCCTCCGACGACAAAGGGAGAGGCAAGTCCTGGCTGAGCTCCCTTCCTGTGACAGCCAGGGAGAGCCAACGCTACGGAGAGATGCCACAGCCTCGGAACAAATGCGTGGCTGGGAGTGTACAGCCGAGTCAAGGGAAGGAGCACAGGCCTGTGAGACCAGAGCCAGCCTTGGGTCCTGCTCCAAATCCCAGAGAGGTGATCTGCAGTGTCCTGGAAAGGGAGGAGCTGGCTCGATCTCGGTGGTTCTTCTTTTATGATCGGAGTTTCGTGGGTGCAGGGGAATGTGCTGGAGTGGACCCCACATCCCCGGCTCTGCCTTGAGCATGAGGAAGAGCCATGGGGCTCTTATCCCCCAGTTCTGTGCCGGGGAAAGAAAGAGGCTTCCAGAAAATTCCCAAGGACTGAACTTGACTGTGAGCTCCCCGTGAGGCTGGGCCTGGAGGGAGCAGAAGCAGATACTGATAAGCCTTCCAGAACCGTGACTCCCCGCACAGGTCACACGCACATCCGTGGACACACACCATTCCTCACAACCACAGGGCAGACGCACGAGGTCAGGCGATTACCCTTCTCATGGGCTCCCCTCCCACAGCATCCGTTACGAGAGGTTGCATGACTGGGAGATACATTTAAGTACTCGTATATATCTTTAGCTGCTCTTCTGCTCTTTACTGTTACGTCTTCTCAAGCCGAGGAATATTTCCCGAGACGACCTTGAAGAAATTAATTGGAAATCTGAAGACTAAGGAGGGACTGCACTACGATGACGTGTATGTCCACATGCAGATCTGGAAAAAGTCGCAGGCTTAGTACAATCCACTAAAGTAGACTTTTGGTGCTCACGTAACTCAGTCATGCTTTTCTCTGCCTTCACACTGCACGTGTCATGATAGGGACTGGATAGGTCCTGTGATAGGTATTGGAGACTAAGCGGTGACACTGACAGGGAGACGCTTGAGCAGAGACCTGAAGGGAAGGAGGGAGACCAGCACGTGGGTCTCACAGGACAGGGATTCAAGGCAGAGAGAGGAGGAAACGTCAAGCCCTGGGGCAGGAGCATCTTGGCGCACTCGTGGAGCAGGAAGGAGGCCTGCGAGGCTGGGGCAGAGCGCGTGAGGGCCCAGCTGTGCAGTTCGACCGGGGAGGTAACCGGGGGTCAGATCCCGTAGGGCTCCTGGGGCATGGGTGTGTTTGACTTGCACTCTGATGAGTGGAAAGCTGCTGGGGGCGTGAGCTGAGGACGGACCTGACTGGATCCTCTGGAGCTGGGTGGAGAACCGACTGCACGGCTGAGGGCAGGAGAAGGAGCTTGGTTAGGAGCAGCCACGCTCATGTTGTCAAAAGGTGAAGGCGACTCTGAACAGGTAGGGTAGCGGGAGGCAAGGAATGGCCGGATGAGGGCATTACTCTGATGCTGGGAATGAAGGCTTTGCCGATGGGGTGGAGGTGAAGAGGAGAGAGGGGAGAGGTCAAGAAAGACCACAAAGCTGGGGCCTGAACCCCCGTCGGGGTGGAGTTGCCCACGTGGAAAAGAGGGAGAGCGGGTTCAGGGGAGAATTGGAGTATGGTGTGGGCTCGTTCGATGTCCACGTGGGGATGTCACGGAGGCAGCTGGGTGGGTGTGAGTCCGGACTGTGTGGCAAGGTGTGGAAAGGATAAATAAACGTGGAAGTCACGACAGCACAGATGTCATTGAAGTCCGGAGACTGGCTAAGGTCAGCAAGGGCTCAAAAGCGGTCCAGGATCTACGTCCTGGGTCAACACTGATGCTGAGAGGTTTGGGAGAAACACAGACGTCAGCGATGGAGACAGAGAAGGAAAGGCTACTGAGGTCAGAGAAACACGCCAGCCGACGACAAGACAATCCTCGAAAGAGTAGAATGGACCGAACCGGCAACGAAGTGATGGAAGCATTTCAAGGAGAAGGGACCGACTGTGTCGAATGCAGCCAAGAGAGTCAAGGGTGAGTGATGGACTTTTCCTACAACGGCACTGTGATAGTTACACAACTCTGCACTTGTACAGAGAAAAATCAGTGAATTGCGTATTTCGGTGTGTGAATTGATGACACTGAATTGTGCCTCAAGAAAACGGTTTCAAAATAAAAGGGCATTTAGCGTGTATCTACCCAGCATTTCTACTCCCGGGTATTCTTCCCCCAAGGTAAATGAAACTACGTGCTTATAAGGCAGACGTATACGTGAATTTTCACAGCATCTCTGTTCATAACATACCACGCTTGAACTAACGCAGAAGTACATTATTATGTGAAGGGCTGGACATTTTGGGATATATTTCCATGAGGTCAAAATACTCAGCCTTCAAAGGAGGGCGTACTGCTTATTCAAAGAAAAATATATAGATCTCAAAAAACATTGCTTTGAGCAAAACAGACAGACATCGAACTGTAGGCCGTGATTTACTTCCTTTTCATGAAGTTCTGCCACGACCCAACTGAAGGATGTCAACAGAAATGAAAACAGAGGCTGCGCATGTCGAGGGTGGTTGGGTCTCAATTGAAACGTTGCAGAGGGCTGTTTTCTGTAGTCATGGGAATGATTCATATAGGGGAGGGGGTTTGGACGCTCTAGGGGTTCGTGAAGTGTCGAAGATTGGTCAAGTCACGCAGCTAATGTTGACACGTTTCACTCTATTTTCATTTGATTTGACTAAAAAGCGAAAAGAAAGAGGGAAATCAGAAGGAACACTGAACCGTCATGGAGCTACGCATAGTTTATTTACAGATCTCCCCCCAGCCCCACCATGTAAGTGACCTTTCCAGACTGTCAGTTGCCGGTCGGGTTCCAGGCGGAATGTCGGGAGCCGACATTTGTTGTGGCTGGTGTTGCCACGGTGACTGGGCAGAGCCCTGTGGTGGGTCAGTGCCATGGAGGGGCTGCCGTCCTCTGTGGAGCTGGGCTTTGGGCCGATCCTCGGCAAGCTGGGCGAGGTGGTGGTGGCGCTGCTGCCCGATGGCCTGAGTCCACGCCTCACTTGCCACAGCCTCCAGTGGGAGACAGTGATGCGCCCACCTGTCGTCGGTTTACTGGTGGGTCTCTTATTTCTCTTCAGACTTGTTCAGTCTGTTAGAAGTCGACGTTACGTGAGACGTGAAAAGCGGCTGGCAGAAGCAGTGGCTGCAGCGATTGAGGAGAAATGCCAGCTCATTGACAAGCTCAGCGCTGCTCAAGAGGAGTATATGGGGATCGACTCGTCTTCAGAGAACGCCAGGCTAGAGAGAGAGTCGCTAAATATACCCGGCCTCACAGACGCTTACCGAAAGGT
>NW_026691436.1:0-103859 GCF_020826845.1 Diceros bicornis minor
GACAAGTGAATTACATAGTCTATCGTGTGATGATCTGTGTCAAGAAGAAGGTAAGCGACAGGCAATGGGGAGAGCTAGAGAGTGAGTGGGTTGCTACTTTAATTAGAGAGCACAGGGAGGCTGGAGCAAGGCCCAGAGGGAAGGGACAGAGCAGGAGGACATGCAGATATCCCAGGGCTGCAGAGATGCTGTGGAGGAATTATGACTCGGATGTTGTTGGGCAGCAAGAAGCCAGTGTGGCTGGAGCACAGTGAGCAAGAGGAGAAAGGCAGAGAAGGTTTGAGATGCCAGAGAGGGTGAGCAGATGAAAGAAGGCCCCTGGGCCCATCAAAATTGTGCTGTAAGTGAAATGAAAACTTTCAATGTCATTTAACTATACGTTATACAATTTAAGTAGTAAATACCTTTTGTTTTTCTATAGTCTTGTTAAGCACATCAACTAAAATGCTGCTAAATTGGGAATGTCTAAATTATCCCCAGGAGTGACTGCTGTATCTTGTCAGGCGTCTGGTCTGCACAGCAGTCGGGGGTGGGAGTGATGTGACAGTCAGGAGAGGAGCTCTAGTCTTCAGGTTGTCACAAACAGTTTGTGTTATGTTTCATCTGTAACATGCGGAGGACGGAAAAGATGAGTGGTTTTCAGACTCCGATCCATGGAGCGCTGGATATTCCTGAAGGCTCTTGGTTTTTGTTTGTTTGTTTGTTTGTTTTTGTGAGGAAGATCGGTCCTGAGCTAACATCTATCACTCCTCCTCTTTTTGCTGAGAAAGACTGGCCCTGGGCTTACATCCATGCACATCTTCCTCCACTTTATATGGGATGTCACCACACCATGGCCTGACAAGCGGTGCGTCGGTGCACGCCCAGGATCCGAACCGGTGAACCCTGGGCCGCTGCAGCAGAGCGCGCGCACTTAACCGCTTGCCCCACCCAGCTGGCCCTGAAGGCTCTTTGTTTTTTTTCTTATGTTTATAAACTTCGATGCAAGCTTCACGTAGAAGAGAGTGTCCCTTAGCTTTAAAAAGATTCCTGGACTTGGTCCTCACTTAGGTTTTCCAGTACGAAGAGTTTGCAGTCTCACAGACTCCCAAAGGACAGACAAAAGGAGCAAGATCCCTTTTTTCCGAGTGTCTCTTGTGACAGTGCTCATTGTCGCTCATTCAAACCAGAAGGTGATTTGTCAATAGTGAGATATAGCATTTGAGACCCCATCCTTCAAGATGGCTGAGTTGTCGTCCATCATTTTACAGACTTATTCTAAGTGAATAATATAAAAAGTGAATGTCTCAGCAGGTACTCTCTGACACAAAATAGAAACTAGGAATTGAGAAAAGTAATTATGATTGATGTCTGTCAATAAGGGCATAGGGCTAGTCTAATTCAAAAGTAATTAAAGGCATGAGTGTTAGTCACTGTACATATTAAATATATTGAAAAGTATTCATGTTCTCATAAAACAGAATTATAACTGGAAGATAAACTGGATGTTTTTGGTACTTATGGTTAAAGATATATTTTATTTAGTTTTGTTTTCCGATTGAGGAAATGAGAAAATTTATTTTTTAATATATTGACTATCTTCTTCCTTTCCAACCTAGAATCTCAATCTGCTATTTTGGAAACTCTGAAAAATATGTTCAGATGCTGTTCAACAGGTAAGAAAATCTTGTTAGGATGTCAAATACTTTTCTCTCTTATTTATCATAAAATTGTGACAGACTCTCATTTATCTTCCTGTCTGCCCATCTGACTAGGCCACCTTGTTTCTCTAAGCCTGCAGGGGAATCCAGTCAGGTGGAAAGGGATGTTTTCTTCCACTTAGACTTTGCAGAGAAAATCAGCCTTGAAGTGGAACTGAGCACATGCTTTTCAGAAGCTGCATCATTCTCTACCCAGCCAGAGCATTGGGCCTGACAACAGCTGGATCCAGTAGAAAACTGGACACTCTAGGAGATGTCATGTGCAGATGTGCCTGGCTGGACTAATAGTCACATGGATATGACTTTTAAAAAAATCTCTCAGAGCTTTTCCAAAATCCAATAATATTCTTAAGTTGCTGTAGTAGATGAAACATTAGTTAGTGTCTTTTTAATTTCAACAGAAGCTTTTTTTTTTGTTACTAAAGAAGCCAAATTTCATGTCTTTTTTCTTGTTACAAAAATGGGCTTACTATTAAAAAAAAGAAAACTTCAAGAAAGGAAACACTCATATGGAATAGAAATTGTGGGTAGCAATTGCTACTTTTTTATATAAAATCATCTGTTTTATTTATTTACACTTTCTATCAACGGCGCTTTTGAAAATAACTTAGTATTAGAAATTACCAGTAAGAAGAGGGTGTGCGCCCTTGAGTGTGGTCCAGTAGAAGTCAGGTGACTCAGACCTGAGTTCTAGGCCCAGGTCTGTTTCTGGTTAGTGTGTGACAACGTACTTAGGCTCTCTGGAACGTAGTATTCCTTTCTGTAAAATTAAAGAATTGATGATTTTTGAGAACTTTCCCAAATATTAAATGACTTCTCTTATAAAAAGTAGAAAGATCCTTCTCAAACTTATAAATTATCAAAAATTTTTTGTGACCTTTCATGTACCAAGAACAACTGATGTCCCTTCAATTATATTGATTGAAAATAAAGATCATAAAAGTATATATTTGGTAATCTAATAAATGAATTAGCATAAAAATGAGCCAGGAAAAATTTTATGATCAATCAAGATATTACATTATGAAAATATTACTGTTTGTTACAGTATATAAAATTATGACTCTAAAATAGTATCTTTTTGCTGTCTGTAAGTTTATATTGTTACTCATATATCACTATTAACCCTATTATGTTTTACAAGAAATAAAATGTCTTGAAAGGAAAAAACAATAAAGCAGCAGCCCTGCATTACACATGAAAGTTGTGCTCCCCCTGGAGGGAAAATGAGGATACAACATTGGTCGAGTACTTCATTTTGTAACCCACTGGTGCCTTTCAAAAATATAGCTATTATTGTCATAGTAAAGATATTCTTAAGAATAGTGCCACAAAACTGGTTTTCCAGCTTCTTTTTGTCAGAGCTGAGACCTACATCAGGCTGGGGCACTTGAAGAGACATGGGGGACTCAGCTGAGGGTGGTTTAATTACTGTAAGATGATTAGCCAATAGCAAATAAGACAGAGAACGATTAAAAAGAGGTAAAGGGAAATAAAGTTGGAAATAATTAAGAAAAATAGTGCCTTCAAAATATCCTCTCATTATTTTTATAGCTTTTTATTTATTTTATTTTATTTTTTTTGAGGCATGACGAGGATAGTACGTTAGATTTTTCTAAACCCTTATCTCCAGGGCATATATTACTGAGTTTTTCATTATAAATGATAATGCCAAAGAAAACCTGGACAAAAGTATTCTGTACTATCCACAAGGACAAAACATGTACAACATTGTTCTATATATTAAGAGTCGAGCTGTAATAGTCAAGATATATACTCATGTGTGTAAAATTATAATGATTTTCTAATTTTCTCGGGCTGTGAACCATGGTAAAATATACAGGAATAAGCAGGAAACCTGAAAAACTAGGTGATTTAAAAAACCTGATGTTACAGCTAGACCATTCATGGGTGAAATCAATTTCAATTTCACACTTCTCCTTTCCTTGTAGCCAGTGAAGTGTCTGGAAGACAGAAAACACATAAAATTAATTGAGAGTTAACAGTATTTGGAGGCAGTTGAGGTTAAGCATTCAACAGTGATGTCCCTTACTTCAGGAGCCATTGAATTTTTGTCATAAGTTTACTTTATACACGGGTTCTCTTCTTAGATTATTTCTGTATGTTTCTTAGAAGAGAAACAGGGAAGGAGAATTAACTATCAATCTACTGTGCGCCAGTTCCTTTACTGTATTCCCTTATGCAATTCTTACAATAATCCTTTAAAGTAACTGTTATAATTCATATTTGATAAAGAAAACCATGTTTACAAAATTGATCAAGGGTAAGAGGGAAGATCTGAACATCAGTCCATTGGGTTCTGCCTCATATTCTCCCAACTGTGATAAAAATGGTGCTTCAACATGGGTTCTCACCATCTGGCTATTTATTACTGGCTCCTGCCAACAGCATTGGATGAGATGAGATGAGAAGTTATTTCCAAAGATATTCTATTATATTTAAACTGTACTATTTATGAGTCAGATGTCAAGACATGTTTTAGAGACATAGAGAGCAACTGATTAGTTCACCCACACATTATTAATGTTTACTATAACTTTCGTGTGCCACATCGTGTCAACTTTACCAACTTTAGTGCTTCACTGTTCTTTTTGAAAAAACTCAGAATGTCACTTTTCGTGTCAAACACCTTGCTGTTTTATTCTTATTCACTAGATGACAGTTCTGTATCTCTGTAAATTACCACTGCAGCAGGAAACGAGAGGTCTTAAGCCAGTTTGCTCTGCACAAATGATGGACATAGGAGGACTTCTGCTCCATCAAGGCTGCCTGTGTCATTCCGTGGCTGTAACGGGGATGTCCAGGACTGCTTAGTCAGAGGCACGAAGCAGAGTCAGAAAGCATCCTCTAAATTCTTCAGATGTGAGTTCAGGCACCTGTCCTCTCACCTGAGCACACTGGAGTTTATTGAATGTGTTCTGACTCTTACTCTCTCCCTGTAGTTAATAAGTCTGGGAGCTCCATAACTCTAGAAAAAACACAGGACTCATAAAGCCTTTTCTCAACTAAACAGAGTTGAGGGCTATGGTGTTGCCCGAGAGTCTCATGCTTAAAGAAATTACAGCTGGTGCTCAGGCGGAAGGCAAGTGTCAGCTACTCCTGGAGGGGTTTTATTGATGCTCCCATGGAATGAGCAAGTTTAAAAGAAAACCACATTGCTTAAACCTCACTAACTGATTGTTTTATTTTCAAGTAATATGCTCTGAAATCTGCTATGTCTAAAAAACCATTTCAGGCCGGCCCCATGGCTTAGTGGTTAAGTGCGTGCGGTCCGCTACTGACGGCCCGGGTTCGGATCCCGGGCGCACACGGATGCACTGCTTCTCCGGCCATGCTGTCGCCACGTCCCACATACAGCAACTAGAAGGATGTGCAAATATGACATACAACTATCTATTGGGGCTTTGAGGAAAAAAAGGAGGAAGATTGGCAATAGATCTTAGCTCAGAGCCAGTCTTCCTCAGCAAAAAGAGGAGGATTAGCACAGATGTTAGCTCAGGGCTGATCTTCCTGACACACACACACACACAAAAAAATTCAGTCTTTTTTCTTTGCTGTCTGTTTATTATCATTTTTACGAATGCTTTGATTTCACCATCTTCTTGGCACCACAACAGTAGCCATTGAGATGTTATTATAGATTCAGTTTTGAAATTTTATCATCTTATCTCTATTTCCTCTGCCATTTCTTAGTTTTAGTTCTTACTGCATCTTATGCTTGAAAATATTTGAAGCTTATAGTGTTTCTTATTTTCTCAACTTTTTATTATCTAAGGGCCCTCAACTATCACTTTTTTAAAAAAGGAAGTGAAATACATAACAGAACAATACACTGTAATAAATTGACCAATTATAAAATTAAGTTCAACCTGAAATCTCTCCCCACTTAACAGAGACCATCTTTCATAATTCACCATACTTTAGTTTGGGCAGGGTCAGTTTATCAATGATTTTTGGATGTTTTAAACCACACGAGATGAATACAATATGGTAAAATTGTTAATCTTGCAGAAGTTGTAGAATTTCCTGATGGTTAGAGAAGTTGATGGTGGAGAACCTGAATCATATGAAAAGTAGTTGATTAATTAACACCTGACAGAGTTTGTTAATTTGTTAAAGATGATGATAAGATATACATGCTGAAAAGATAACTTTGCATATCAGAGTATTGTGAGAGGCCACTGGGAAAATTCATAATGTTTTCAAATACTACAAAAAATGGCCATTTTTTCATAAAAAATGTCATACATGATGGCATCAAATACTTATGTCAGAAAATTTACAATGAAGAAAATTAACACTTGAGTCATTTTAATTCTAATAATTTGTTCATGCTTACTATTAGGTTACAAACAATTTTTAGAAATAAAGTGATAAATGATGTACTTGCTTAATTTTTAATTTTTTTAGGAAAAGACTTTTTCACATTTTAAAAAATATTTATTTGTATTTATTTTATGCTGAATTTATTCCTAGGCTCAAAGACTTTTTTTTAATTAACTAACACCAATTCTTTTCAAACTCTTTCAAAAAGTTGAAGAGGAGAGAATACTTCTAAAGTCATCCTATGGGGTTAATACTACACTGATATCAAAGCCAAAGACACTAAGAGAAAAGAAAACTATAGGTCAATATCTTTCATGAATATTGATACAAAAATTCTCAATAAAATAGTAACAAAGCAAATTCAGCAGCATATTGAAAGGATTATACATCATTTTTAAGTGGGATTTATTCCTGGAATACAAGGATGTTTCAATATATGAAAATGAATCAATGTAATTAACCACATTAACAGAATGAAGGAAAAAAAGTGATCACCTCAATGGATGCAGAAAAGGCGTTTGACAAAACTAAACATGCTTTCATGTTAAAAACACTAAAAAACCCTCAGAGTAAAAGGAAGCTACTTCAACATAATAAAAGCCATATACAGAAATCCACAGAGAACATCGAATTCAAGGGTGAAAGACTGAAATGTTTTTATCTAAGATCAGGAGAAAGGCAAGAAGGCCCACTTTCACCCTTCTATTCAACATGGTATTAGAAGTTCTAGCCAAAGCAATTAGATAAGAAAAAGAAAGAAATAGCATTCAAATTGGAAAGGAAGAAGTGATATTATATTTGTTTACACATAATATCTTATATGTTGAAACCCCTAAAAATTTCACAAAAAATTTTAGAACTAATAAATTATGCAGAGTAGTGGGACAGAAAATTAACTTGCAAAAATTAGTTGTTCTTCTATACATTAATAACAAGTAATCTGAAAAAGAAATTTAAAAACTTTACATTTTTATTTACAATAGCATCAAAAAGAGTAAAATACTTAAGAATCAACTTACTCATGGAGGTAAAAATCCCAATGATTTTTTTGCAAAAATAGAAAAATCTATCCTAAAATTCATATGGACTCTCAAGGGACCCTGAATAGCCATAACAATCTAGAAAAAGAACAAAGTTAGAGAACACACACTTCCTGATTTCAAAACTTACTACAAAGTAATCAAAACAGTGCAGTACTGGCATAAATACACACAATATACTAATGAAATATTAGAGAGAGCCCTGAAATAAACCTTTGCATATATGGTCAAATGATTTTTGACAAGGGTGCAAAGATCATTCACTGGAGAAAGGATAAGTTTTTCAACAAATGGTGCTGGAAAACTGGATACCCACATGCAATAGAATGATGTTGGACACTTACCTTACACCATATACAAAAATTAACTCAAAATGGATCCAAGATATAAATGTTGGAGTTGAAGATATAAAATCCTTAGAAGAAAACACAGGGTAAAAGCTGCATGTCATTGGGTCCAAATGCCATTGCCAACAATGATTTCTTTACTATGACACCAAAGACATAAGCAACAAAAAAAATAACAAATTGCACTTCATCAAAATGAAACGTTTTCTGTATCACGAGATACTAGTAACAGAGTAAAAAGGTAATGCACAGAATGGTTGAAAAGATTTGCAAATCACATATCTGATAAGGGATTAATATCTAGCATATATAAAGAACTCCTACAACTCAACAATAAAAAAACAACCCAATTTAAAAATGCACAAAGGACTTGAATAGACATTTCTCCAAACAAGATATAAAATGGCCAGTAAACACATGAAAAGTTGTTCAACATCACTAAGTATCAGGAAAATGAAAAATAAAACCACAATGAGATACATGTTCACACCCATTAGCATAGTTACTATCACAAAATCAGAAAATAACAAGTGTTGGCAAGGATGTTGAGAAATTAGACCACTTGTGCAATGAAGGTGAGAACGTAAAACTGGAAAACAGTATGGCAGTTCCTTCAAAAATTAAAAATAGAATTCACCCTATGACCTAGCAATTCCACTTATGGGTTCTGAAATAATAGAAAATATATTTATCAGTCTCTGCCTCCAGTTCCTGGCACAGAGCTCCTAAAACTTTGTAATTTCCTAAATGATAAGAACACTAGGAGCAACTCTTATTCTAATATTTGTCTTTGACACCATTCCTGACACAGAGACCCTAAAACCCTTGTAATTTCCTTTTTTTTTTTTAGGAAAATCAGCCCTGAGCTTACATCTGTGATAATCCTCCTCTTTTTGCTGAGGAAGACCGGCTCTGAGCTAACATCTATTGCCAATCTTCCTCCTTTATTCTCCCCAAAGCCACAGTAGATAGTTGTATGTCATTCTTGCATATCCTTCTAGTTGCTGTATGTGAGATATGGCCTAAGCATGGCTGGAGAAATGGTGCATCGGTGCGCGCCCGGGATCTGAACCTGGGCCGCCAGTAGTGGAACGTGTGCACTTAACTGCTAAGCCACGGGGCCTACCTCCTTGTAATTTCCTAATTGATAAGAACACTAGGAGAAGCTTTTGTTCTATTGAGGCAACTCTGGGTGGGCTTCTGGATGGCTCCTTGATGGGGGCTGGTCACCAGGAAGACCAAGCCCTGATTAGAAGGTTCGAAATTTTGGCCCTACCCCTTATCTTGCAGAGAGGGGAGGGGGGCTGGAAACTGAGTTAATAATTAATCATGCTTATGTGACAGAGACTCCATTAAAATCACAATAGAAGGAGGTTCAGAGAGCTTCCAGGTTGGCAATGACAAGGAGTGCTTGGAGAGTGGTGCACTTGGATATGGCATGAAAACTTTGTGCCCCTTCTCACATACCTTTCCCTATGCACCACTTCCATCGGCTGTTCTTGAGTCATATCCTCTTATAATAAACTGGTGATCTAGTAAATGTTTCTCTGAGTTTTGTGAGCCACTCTAGTAAATTAATCACACCCAATGAGGAGGTTGTGGGAACCTCTGGTTTATAGCCAGTCAGTCAGAAGTACAGGTAACAGCCTGGGCTTGTAACCGGCATCTGAAGTTGAGGTGAGGTAGGGTGGGTGTGCAGTCTTATAGGACTAAGCCCTCAACCTGTGGAATCTGATGTATCTCTGGGTTGACAGTATCAAATTGAGTTGAATTATCTGACGACTAGCTGGCATTCCAAGAATTGCTTGTTGGAGGTGTGGGGAACCCTCCCACGTGTGAAAAAATGAATCTCAGAACACCATTTATGAGCATACACCCAAAATGATTGAATGCAGAGGTATAAAGACATAAATGTACACCCATGTTCTTAACAGCATTATTCAAAATAGCCAGAAGCTGGAAGCAAACCAGGTGTCCATCAACAGATGAAATGACAAAAAACATGTGGTGTATACACACAGTGAAATATCATTCACCCTTAAAAAGGAAGAAATCCTGACACATGTTATGACAAGGAAGAACCTTGAGGACTTTATGCTAAGTGAAATAAAGCCATCCACAAAAGGAAAAATACTGTATGATTCCACTCATATAAGGTACTTAGAGAACTTAAATTCATAGGAATAGAAAGGAGAATGGTGTTTCCCAAAGGCAAGAGGAAGGGATAACAGGGAGTTGTTGCTTAATGAGCACAGAGTTTCAGTGCAAGGTGAAAATAGTTCTGTGGATCGTTCGAGGTTATGGCTACACAATAATGTGAATGTACTGCATGTCACTGAACTGTACACTTAAAATTGGTTAAAATGGTCAATTTTAGGTTATGTATATTTTATGACCATTTAAAAAAATTAATTATTTTCAACAAATGAACAAACACTAGCTACATGCAATAGATGAATATCACAACCAAAATGCTGCATAAAAGAAATTATATTCAAAAGGCTATAGATTTTTTAATTCCATATATATAAAATCTAAAAAAGAAACAAAACCGAGGTCTGGCTTCCAGTAATGGTGGAGTGGCTTGTTGAACTAACACTCTCACAGATAACAATGATAAAATCTGCATAAAATATTATATGTATTTATATAGAATCATGTATTTATATGTAATACACATATAATAAATGCATATATGTGTGTATGTATAAATGTCTTCCGAAAGCAAGCAGAACTGAGAGGGAGCCTTCCCTTAAATGATGGGAATTGCACCAGGAGATATTTGCAAGCTTGAGTCTTTTGCCTCAAAGCATTCCAAAATCTGTACATGGCCGAGACAGGGGAAAAACTACAGTCTTACTTGTAAAGTTAGAGGATGTATTTTGGGGCTGACAGAGTAGCTGGAAAGTTAAGGGAGAAATTCTGGAAGGGAGGGAGACACACAGAGGAAAATCTCAAAATATGTACGTAAGTCTCCCCCCCCCACACACACCAAATTGGCAGATCTTTGAACAACACACATGCAGGGTAGACACCAGAGGGCTTAGTGTAAAAACAGCAATTGGTAGATGAAAGAACTGAATGAGGATTTCAGCTATGCTCACGGTAAAGGAGAGAAGATTGGAGTTTCAGTCCAGCCAAGTTAACTCCCTGCTAGAAAAATAACAACACTCTTCAAAGGAATACAATAGAATCCAGAGTCTCTATAACTATCATTCATGGTTTCCAGTACACAGTTTAATTTTTTTTTTATTTATTTTTCCCCCAAAGCCCCAGTAGATAGTTGTGTGTTATAGCTGCACATCCTTCTAGTTGCTGTATGTGGGACGTGGCCTCAGCATGGCCGGAGAAGCAGTGACTCGGTGCGCGCCCGGGATCTGAACCCAGGCCGCCAGTAGCAGAGCGTGCACACTTAACTGCTAAGCCATGGGGCCGGCCCTCCTGTACACAGTTTAAAAAATCATGAGATTTGAAGAGATGGGAAAATGTAATCCATATATGACCAAAAGCAGGGAGGAGAAACTCTCCCCAAGGTGTTGCAATTAACTGACAAGGATAAGACAGCAGCTATTATAAAGAGGATCAAGGTGGTATGAAAAATATTCTCATAATGAATGAACATATCTGGAAACTCAGCAGAGAAGTGGAAATTACAAAAAAGAACCAAATAGGAAGATTAAATAAAAAAAATACTTTTGAGTTTACATGTACATTAGAAACAGTAGAAGAGGGCCGGCCTTGGGGTTTAGCAGTTAAGTGTGCGGGCTCCACTGCTGGCGGCCCCGGGTTCAGATCTTGGGCTCGCACGGATGCACTGCTTCTCTGGCCATACTGAGGCTGCATTCCACATACAGCAACTAGAAGGATGTGCAGCTATGACATAGAACTATCTACTGGGGCTTTGGGGCAAAAAATAAATAAGTAAATAAAATTAAAATTAAAAAGGAACAGTAGAAGAAACATGATGATAGAGCAATAGAAATTATCCAGTCTGAACAAAAGAATGTAAAAATTTTGAAGAAAAATGAAGAAAGCCTTACCTGTGAGATGATTGAGTCCCCAGCAGAGAGGGGAGAGACAGAAAAATTAAATGAGGCAGAAAGACAAATCAATAAGTAATAGCATAAAACTTCCAAAATTTGGTGGAAAATCTAAAATTTTAGATCAAAGGAAGTCAGCAAACCCAGAAAATAAAATACAAAATAAAACCATACCTGGGCACATGATAGTCAAGCTGCTAAAATCCAAAGATAAAAACAAAATCTTGAAAGCAGTCAGGGAAATACATATATACAGGGGAAGACATTACATACAGGGAGAAATAATGTCATTGATGGATGATATATTATCAAAAACAAAAGAGACAAATCAACAACAAAATGACATCTTTCAAGTGCAGAAACAAAACCCAAAAGTCAACACGAGATTCTATATTTAGCAGATCTCACTTTCAAAAAGGAGGCAGAAGCCACAATAATATTCCGCACACCCATTAGGTGGCTGAAATAAAAAATAAAATTGCAAATATCAAGTCCTGGTGAGGACAAGGAGCAACTAGAACTGGGAATGCAACATGATAGTTGCATTCGGATAATGGTTTAGCAGGTTCTTATAAAGTTAAACATACACTTATTATATGACTCAGATATCCCACTCCTAGGGATTTACTCAAGCAAATTGAAAACTAATGTTTAAACAAAATCTTTGGGTGAATATTCATAACCATGTTATTCATAATTGCCACAAGCTGAAAATAAACTAAATGTCCTTCATCAGGTGAATGGAGAAAGAAATTGTGGTGAATTGTGACATTAGAATACTACTTGGCAATAAAAAGGATAAACTCTTGATTCACACAACAACATGGATGAATCTTGGCTGCATTTCTCTAAGTGAAGGAAGCCCGATTCAAAAGGCTGTACAGTATGTGGTTTCATTTGTATGACTTTCTAGAAAAGTCAGCATTACAGAGATGAAAAATGATCAGTGGTTGCCAAGGGATGGAATGGGGGAAGGGGTTGATTACACAGGGACAGTATGAGAGAATTTTGGGGAGTGAAAAAAACAGCTCTGTATGCTACTGTGGAGGTGGATACATGACCATAAAGTTGTCAAAACCCACAGAACTGTACACTACAAAGAGTGAATTTTACTCTGCAAATTTTAAAAATCAATCAGGATGCTGGGGAACTCAGATGAAATGCAGTGACAAATGAATCTCACTGTATTACAAGCATGTGACATAGCCACACATAATGGGTGGGGATGAAAGGTCCTGACCTAAGTTACAGTGGAAGACAGTGTTTTGATGGGATACTGTAAAACTAAAGTAATGTACACAAACACTCTACTCTAGGTGGTAAGTTTGTTTTTCATAAGGGTATGGATTAGCAATTCTGAAACTAGTTGACACATTAGGAAATATATTGTAGCTAACTGAAGTTAAATTTCTCACTGTTGGTCAAAGAAGTTAAAAATAAACAAAAGGAGAATGCTAGAATAAACTCTGTGGTGCTGGATAGGAGTTGGAAGTATCAGTATGAATCCATGTCACTTCTAATATATCTATCCAGATAGATGGATAGATTGATAGATGAATAGATAGATGTGTATACCTGTGTTTATATTCATACATACATTTCCAGGCTCTGCTGAGAGGGTCCAGAAGCACTGACACCCTAGTATCAATGAGCACACTTAGCTCCCAGATCTTGGTTTCCAAATATCATTCTCCAATAAAAAGAACCAGGTTTTCTTGGAGAAATGGCTAATTCTAGGGTGGAGATGGAAAATACAATATGAACCTGGACCATCTTGTAGTGTCAGAAGTAGGAAAGTGCTTTAAATAAAACACAGCAAATGATGAGATGTGTCAAAAGGAATCAATCTGAAAGACTTCTCAATGGCTCAAGCTGGAAAACTGTGAGCAACATAATAAATAATGGTAGCATTGGATTATTATACAGAGAATAAAATAAATATCCATGAGTCTATACTGACATAAAATAGATTAAATAAGAAAGGAAGAAAGAAAGAGGAATAAAAAAGAATAAGAGAAAGAAAGGAAGAAGGACGGGAGAAGGAGGGAGGGAATCTTCCTCACAGAATTCCAAATAATAAATGTGGCTGGATAGCATGAAATAGAGAATCGCCACTAGAACACCACAGTAGTAATTATTGTGGGTAAGGCTGACTGATGAATGCAAAAACTGTGGGTGAAATTAAAAAAAAAGAATACATTTGCAGAGCCTCAAATCATCTGCCTCAAAATATATAACTTTTTTATGTTAATTACTTTAAAAGACCTATGACTATTGAAAGCAAAAATTATAACACTGTATTGTGGGATTTATAACATGAGAAGATGTAAAATTTATGATAACAATAGCACAAAGGACAGACAGAGGTAAATGGAACTGTTCTGTAGCAAGTCTTCCATATTTTACATTGATTAAACTGGTGCACTATTAAGTCTAGGTAGGCTGTGATATGTTAAAGATGCATATTGTAATCTGGACCAACCACTAAAAAATGCAAAGGTGTGTCACTTAAATGCTAATAAAGGAATTAAACAGCATCCCAAAAAACGTTTGTACAAGACTGTTCACAGGAGATGACCTGCACGTCCCCAGGACGAAGAAGAGCCCACTGCGACGCATCCACAGAGCAGAACGCCCTCAGCTGTGCCGAGGAGCAAACGCTGACACACACATGCTGGGAGAGACTCATCAACCTCGTGCCGAGGGAAGCAAGCTGGACAGAAAACAATACACGTGTGATGATTTCAGCCAAGATGAACCTATGCTGAAAAAACCAGAACAGTGGTTGCCTCGGGGGAAGGAAGAAATTGCCCAGGAAGGAACAGGAAGGGGTTTTCTGGGGGTGATGGAAATATCCTGTTCTTAAAGGGGTGAAGGTTATATGGGCATGTTTATTTGCCAAAAATGTAAGGTTGAGATTTGTGCCTTTCAGTGTGCGTACTTCTTACCCCCCCCACACACAAAGGACTAAAAGAATAATAAAGTGATGTGGGAATGGGATGGAGTGTGGAAGAAACAAAAATGGCAGATGATTAGTAGTTGTTGAAGCTGGGTGACGAGCCTACTATGCTGTTTTGTTTATTTTGTATATTGTTTAAATTGTTCTGTAATAAAACACTTGTATAAGAAGACAAACTCGATATATAGTGTTCGCTGGTAAGGTGTCAGCTACCTTTGGGGAGGAAGGAGGGAGAAAGGGATTGTCGGGGCCTGAGTGAAGCTGGTGCTAGTTCTTGGTCACACAAGTGTGTTCACTTTGTAATAATTCTTTGAGGTTTACATGGATGACTTCTGCGTATATTTCTATACGCATGTTATACATCAATAAACATTTTAAATCCAGCATATTTGCAAAAAGATCCTAACTCAATATCTCAGAATAACAGCAGTGTTTTGTTTTAAAGTGGAACACGTTCACTCATGATATCATCAGATGGATTTTAATACTCCCAAGTATCTAGTAATGCCCTCACCCTTGAGTGGCCCCCCTGGGTGGTTCCATTTTTGCCTCAATTTGGCAAGTGGCATGGCTTTGAGTTTTTATGATGGGTATGGGCCCTTAAGGTGGGTGGGTTCCAAGGGGAGGATCTCTGCAGCGACCCTGATCACGAGGTCCAGAGGGAGGAACATGGCAGGCTGGATGGATGGAGGGGATGGTAGGACAGATGGCCTTGAAAAGGCAAATTCCAGGATCCCATGCACCTGGTATTTCTATTTTAGATATTGAATTTACATTTCAAATACTGGCCAGGGAGCTTCCACCAGGGCTGCAAGCAACCTCAGCAATAGCCAGGCTGGTGAGCCCCACCCCTACCTGAGTACTGGCCCCAAAGGATGCAGCCCAACCACACTGCACAACTCTGGGGGATTGGCAAGGCATGGAGAGATGACATTGTATAGAGAAGAGGCGGAGTAGAAGGTGGGGTGTAGAAGCAGAGGGGCGTGGGCCAGGGGTGGAGGGACAGGTGGGAGTGGGGTCCCCTAGCTGTGTATGCTTGGTGCTTTTGTCTCTTAACCATTCCCTGCTGGGAGCTTGCAGGACAGCAGGACTACAACTCCCAAGATGCTCTGGGCACGGGGCGGTGTCTAGCCCTGGGGGGAGGAGCAGGGCTGTGAAGGCTTGCCTCAGGGCAAAACCGCCGTTGACTCAGGACTCTGGTCCTGCACCCGCTCCAACTGGACTGAGTCCCGGAGGGATGTGACGGGACGAGAGGGACCAGGGAGTTAGGAGGGTGTGGCAGCTGCATGGGCAGCTGCGGGCCTGCAGCGTGCAACTGCTTTTGTCCAAAATTGAAGCTGAACTCATGCCTCTTCCCCACCGCCTCCCTCCGTTGCTTGATTCCTCCTCCCCCCTGTGTGCCTGTGGGTCTTTCCACAGCCTCCTACCTAGTCCAAGGCCACGTGCTTCTCTAAAGTGCTTATGGGAACTGGTTTGACATCCCAGAAACTTTCCACTTTGCCTGCTGCCCTCTGCCTTCTCCAGCCAAAGTGCCATCATTTCATCAGCTTTTGGGAGACATTCGCCCTTGTGGCCCCTCTTGCAAGCCCAACTGAAGAGTTTGCAGGGTGGTAACATTGGCTGTTGCTTGCCTTTTTCGCAGATGTGTAAGTTGAGGCATGTGTGAGGTTACTCACTGGTTTCCCCACAATCCACTAAGAGCAGAGGAGAACAAATCAATTCCCAGGCAAGTATCTAGTAGGCCGTTTTCACCAACCCATTCCAGTGCAGAGGCCTCCAAAACAGCATCCTTAAGATGAGAATAGCTTAAGTATTTTGCCCTTTAGATTGATCACCTAATCTCAGCTCAGGCCTGAGTGGCCAGTCTCTCAGGGACATGGGTGGTGATTCTGATCCCTCAGGAAGAGACCAGTGGTCCAGCTTTGCGAGAGGGATATTCGTGGTAGACAGCACCTGGGCAGCATTTGAAACCCGTCAGCTTTAACATCTCTGTTTTGGTGTCAGGCAAGTTTCCCAGATAAACACACCTTGGGATAGTCAGATGTACCGTATTCTTTAAAAATTGATTACATCAGTGAAAAGAACAGAACATAAAATATCCTGCTCATTTGCAAAAGATAAAATGCAAGCAAGACTTTCTTGTTAATTTTTTTCTGCTCATTCTCTTGGCTGTACTGTACGCTTGAATGCAGAAACAAAAAACTTGAATTGCCGTATTCTCTTTTCCTGAGATTAGTAAATTAACTTAAAAGTCTTATTGAAACCTGTGGAGGAATGATTAGCAGTTTTTCTGATTTATGTCATCCTTAAAAGTCTGGGCGTTGATTTAAATGAAAACAAGTCCTTGTTTATATCAAACACCCCAATAGGTTACATTTCCGATTCCTGAATGTGTAATATTATCAAAACAACTGGAAAACCTGGTCATCGAAACTAGACCCTGTCACTTTGTCAAGAATTTGCCTCTTTATGAATTAATGACACATGAATTCTTCAACATTTTTGTAAAGAAAGGATGAGAATCTCTGCAGTGTCTCTGAATGTGGCAAGACAGGGAATTCTCGTTAGACCGCAACCTCGGGTTCTTCTCTCGTGTTCAACAGGCCCGGGTGGTAGTCCGTGTGGTCAGGTGCAGCACCGCTCCCCAGCCCCCAGTGTTCCATCCTACTCTGGCCTGTGACCTCTTCAGGGGGTTCTGATGACACTCGTCCACAAGTGTTGGAAGGAGACATTGTAACGTGAGGATATTCCTCATCTTGAAACAAGAATTAATTGAGAGGAAAGTCTCTGGGTCTGTGTGCTCCGATGCACTGCTGTTGGGGTGTGGCTGCAGTGACCACTGTGCTCCCAGCAGTCCCCACAATGGCTGCCTCATACATTTGATCTTCTGGTGCAACCACAGCAGCTGTTGACAGAGCTGGGCGCTCACCATGGTTAAGTGTCTTCCATCAATTTTGTGGCTCTGACCCTCCTCTGATCAACCCCTTCTCATTCCTAACTGCTGCATTGATTGCTTTGTAGTTGTTTCCTAGGAGCCACTGTGTGTAACTGGATTTCACAGTGTCTTTAGGGACCCACCTTCACTACACGAGTCACTGTACAACAGCCACTTATCCTGGTGTAGCCCATGTTCGTCCTCTAAAGTGGAGCTGTGAAGAACCCTGCTTACTTGGAGCTCCTCTCATTCTCATGCTGCTGGGGCTGCTTATGAAGCTGGGCATCTCGTCTTTGGTCTCATCACATTATTCTTTTCATCGATTATTCTGAAGTCGGATACGACTTTGTTAATAATGTGACACTGGCTGTCACAGGCACTTCTATGTATCTTCCTCAACAGCTCTGTGAAGTATGCCTGTGATCCCCATTTTACAGGGGGGACACTGAGGCTCAGAGAGGTCGAGTAGCTTCCTTCACACAGTTTCTTGGTGCATTTTGAGTCTCCACCTGGAACTCCGCCTCTCAGGTGTGTGCACTTAGCTGGTGTTCCACTTTGTCCCTCTCTGCCAGCCTCACCAAAGGCACACGGCCCATCCTGAGTCCATTGTCTGCTAGTTGGCAGTCACCCTGCACAAACAGGCCCTGGGTGGGGAGTGGACTAGCAGGGCGTGGTCGTCCGGCCTACCCTGGGCAGATTCTAGGTTTATTGCAAGAGCTGGAGTAGTGGAAGATACTGACCGTCACTCACCTGCAAGGTTTCTTATGTAGAAATACTCCACTGACTTTTTACAGGTGTCATGTCTTTTTGTCTTCATTGCTCCTCTGGGCTTTCTCCTACAGTCCGTGTTGTGCAGTAGCATACAGTACAGAGACTGGTGAACATAATATTGTTGCCCTGCACCAAACGGTCACATCATTCATTTTTCTAATTATGAAAGAATTACATACTTCGTAAAAAAAGGCAAATTACACAGATCTATGTAGAGTAAAGTGAAACCTTCCCCTTCCATCCCCTTCCCTGCACACTCACTCCCCTACTCAGAAGGAACTATTGTTAAGAGGTGGCAGCTTATTCTTCTGGACATTTCCTATGAATTTATAAATACACATAAAGATTTTTTTAACATAAATAAATTACATAACTACATCGTTTTGCAACTTGCTGTTTCCCAAAACATATATCATAGACGTCTCTCCTTATCAGTGCAAGTCCCTCTAACTTAGCTTTTTAGAAGTTTTAGAGCTACTCCAAAGAACAGGAATACCATGATCTGTTTATTTCTTCTTTGATAGAGATGGGGTTATTTCCAGTTTCACTATTATACATAATGCTGCAGTAAGATCCTTGTATAGAATTTATTACACTGCTATTCAACTGCTCAATTTGCTTTGTTCCCTTTTAGTCAGAGACTATGATATATTTTTAACAATTTTATGGGAATTGTTTTATAGGGAAATTAATTTTATCTCTGAATCAAGACATTTATGGGGAAACTGGAGTTCAAGGTCATCCATCTCAGTATTCTGGAGAAAAATCATGAAACTTAGAAGATATTATGCTAGCTGCATCACATTCTAACAAGTCACGTTAACAATTTAAAGTTGAATGTTTGGGCTGGCCCGGTGGCGCAAGCGGTTAAGTGCGCGTGCTCCGCTGCGGCGGCCCGGGGTTCGCGGCGGCCCCAGGTTCGCGGGTTCGGATCCCGGGCACTCACCGACGCACTGCTTGTCAAGCCATGCTGTGGCGACGTCCCATATAAATTGGAGGAAGATGGGCATGGATGTTAGCCCACGGCCAGTCTTCCTCGGCAAAAAGAGGAGGATTGGCAGATGTTAGCTCAGGGCCGATCTTCCTCACAAAGCAAAAATAAAAAACAAAATAAATAAAATTGAATGTTAGTATAGCCTTACAGTCTTTGTTCAGAAGAAGGATGACATTTTCTTGTCTTGAAAACTTCTGACTCCAGGGGCTCTCAGTTGGGCTTCAGAGAGGATAAGATGTTGGTGTTGTATCTGTTTCTCTTCAGCTGTAGGCTGCATCTTCTAAAGATCATAGAATTGAACATGGTCCAATCTATATATATGATTTGGGTCAAAAATTCAAAGTAATGAACCCAAGATAGGAATCTATAACTTTGGTTCATTTTTAAAGTTTTTTATTTATTTATTTTTTCCCCCAAATCCCCAGTAGATAGTTGTATGTTATAGCTGCACATCCTTCTAGTTGCTGTATGTGGGACGCGACCTCAGCACGGCCGGAGAAGCGGTGCGTCGGTGCGCACCCGGGATCCGAATCCGGGCTGCCAGCAGTGGAGTGCGCGCACTTAACTGCTAAGCCACCGGGCCGGCCCTATAACTTTGGTTCTTAATGAAGAATTTCCTTTGATATCCTCAAGTCTCTGTGATTACTAGTAAAAACTCACCTGTGGATGAAGAGATGTGGTTCTGCTGGCAATGTCTGGCTTGAACATCTATAGTTAAGGCTGCCACATCCCTAGGTAGATTAGACTTGACCTCTCCATGACCTCTGCCCTTGTTCTTTGACGTGGGAAAAATAAGAATTTAAAAAAACTGTTGTTACTAGCACTGAATGCTAGAAATGCCCATTAAAGAGTGAGTTTGATTTGGTAAACCAAAGGGAGTATAAGCAGAAGAAAATCTTTAATATCTATGAAATTTCAAGAAGTTCTAAATTTTTTAAATGTAACTCTATTTTTGCAACAATGCAAAATGTATATATATGAATGAAATATCCCTCTGTCTATTTCTTAACTTGTTTCCATTGATTTGATGGATTTATCCTCTAATCAGGATTCCAAGTGTGAAAGAACATCTTGGTATTTCAAAGAAAAGAAGCCATTGATATTTGATTTGCTTTTAGCTCGGCATCCTACAGGTTTGAGGAATAAATTATCATGTAATGATACAATGATTCTGAAATCTAATTGTTAATTAGAGGAGTGTAAGGGATGATTGAATAGTGGTTCATCTCCATGGTCAGGGGTATTGTACACATGGACATGTAAACACGAATCAGGAAGCTGCTTCAGCCCCGTGACATCGCTGAGAACCACAGTGCAGGAGGATCTAGGGGCACAGCCCTTTGCCTCGATCTCCTGGGTTACATGTAGATCCAGAGGTCTTGACAGTGGCTTCAGAGCAGCTAACTTTTGTCTATTTCTCCCCTTCCTTCTCTCCAGCTTATCTCAAACAGTCCTGACTACCATGTTTTAAAGTAAGGCCAATTATAGTTATTTACATGAGCTTCTTGTTCATTATTGAAGAGTAATTATCAGGCATAACATTAAATATCATTTAATCTACCTAAATAAATTTGTTGTACCTTTTAATTGATTAGAACACTAAAGTTGGTTCAGAGTTTGATATTCACCAAGTGCGTTAATCTGCTTACAACTGCCATGTGCCTCACTCCTCTTAGAAGTGTATCATTGGCCCATCACAAGATTTTAATGACTCAAATCATCATAAATTAAGATAATGCACTCTCTTTTTGATGACCGGGAAGCACATGGGTCCATTTTGGAAATATGCCCATCTGTCTTTTCTCCCCATGGGAAGTTTCTTGTCACTAGGTCTCCAGTGGCTTGCACAAGCCCTAGGTCTGTAATAGCTTGGTGCCTCTCCTTCTACTTGGGGTAGAAATAAAAGAGGTCAGAGAGACTTATTAAAGTTTTGGTTGCATGAAGTCTTCTATGAAGACCATCCATACATATTGTTCTGGATAGCTCTCTGTTCCTAAGACTACTAGTTATTTTAAGGGCTTGTCAGAAACCGTGAAAGATCTGATGTTTTACCTTACCTGCAAACCAATAAGTTAGCCTACAATGGTCTTACAGATGCTGGCAAAAGTCAAGAGACCCATGCGTCAGAGACAAAGGACTTAATGACACAACAATAGCGGTGGCTAGAGTATCAGCATTTGCACGAGTTCAATAAATCTCACTTCCTACAGGGTGATACACAGTGGGCCAGGTGACATGCAGAGAGATGCAAGATCTCAGAGCCTAAGGAACTCAAATCTTTGATAACGGGCAGGATGTCTGCTAACCTTTGCCCTGGGGGCGGGGGGTGTTATTTTTATTATACTGGGCAGTAAGCCAGGCTGCCCTTTGCTCCAGAGGAGGCCACTATTTCTATCTTCCAAGGCTGACAGCTCTACACACATTCTTGAAAAGACAGCCTGGTTTTACTGGCTTTCAAAGATAAGCTTGAGTGAGACTTGATCATCATTCAGTTCTTCTGTGTCCTGTTTTGAGATTGTGCAAATATGTTCTTTTCTCTGTAAAGTTCACTAACTTTATTCATACATAAGAGATGCTTTTTGTTTTATTTATTAAGTTGAAATTTTCTTATTAGAGAAAATGATGAAACTATTATGGGTTGGATGTGAAAGTATGTTTTTTCAGGAAAAATGTGAAAGTAGATCGGTGCTCGCAGAACTTTGCCACAAGGAGCTGATAGCAACTTAAATGATTTTAATTTGAATACTGTTTTGTACAACTTTCTTCCATCTTACATCATCCTCTCTGCTTCCTGTAATTCCCATATGGGAATGGGGCAGTTTCAGGGATTCACTGAACTCATATACAGTATTCAAATGGTTTTGTCTGTTGTGGTTTTTTAATTGAGATAAAGTTGACATACAACATTAAATTAGTTTCAGCGGTACGACATAATGATTCAATGTTTGTATATATGTTGAAATGATCACCACAATAAGTCCAGTTAACATCCGTCACCATATAGAGTTACAAATTTTTTCTCTTGTGATGAGGACATGGCATATTTCAAGGTGCAGAAGAATCAACGATGATGTCATACATTTCCATAGACAGCTTGATGAATTTGGACTTAAGCATACACCCTTGAGACTGTCACCACCATCAAGGCCACAAACATATCCATCATCTCCCAAAGTTTTCTCTCACCTCCTTTATTACTATCATTCTGTTGTAAGAACTCTTAATATCTACTCTATTAGCAAATGTAACGTATGCAATACAGTCTTGTTAGCTGTAGGCACTATGTCGTATCCTAGATTTCCAGAACTTATTTATCTTGATAACTGAAACTTTGTATCTTTGAACATCAGCTCCCCATTTCTCCATCTCCCCAGCCCCTGGCAACCACCATTCTAACCTCTGCTTGTGTGAGTTTGACTATTTTAGCTTCCACAAATAAGGGAATATTTGCCTTTCTCTGTCTGCCTTATTTCACTTAGCACAATGTCTTTTAGGTGCATTCATGTTATCAAATATAGCAACAATTCCTTCTTTTTTCAATGTTGAAGAATATGCCATTTCTTTATCCCTTCATCCATCAGTGACGTTTAGGTTACTTCCATATCTTGGCTATTGTGAATTTGCTGCAATGAACATTAGAGGGCAGATATCTCTTTGAGACCCTGATTTCAATTCCTGTGGGTGTCTACCAGAAGTGGGATTGCTGGATCATAAGCTAGTTTTCACTTTTGGAGGAAATTCCATACTGTTTTCCATAATGGCTGTACTAGTTTACATTCCCACGAGGGTTCCTTTTCTCCACATCCTCACCAATATTTGTCATCTTTAGTTTTTTTGATAATCGCCATCATAACAGGTGTGAAATGATAGCTCATTGTGGTTTTGATTTGCATTCCCTGATTTGTGATGCTGAACAAATTTCATACACCTTCTGGCCACCTGTATGTCTTCACTGGAAAAATTTTACTCTGGTCCCTTGCCCATTTTTAAATTGATTTGTCTTTTTGTTTTTGAGCCAAACAAAAAAAGAGAACAAAATTTCCAGGCATTATGGGTGCTTCCCAGTTGATGCAGATGGCTTTGTATTTACAGTGGTACAAAAAGATCGTGTTTCGTGCTTTTTCTTCAGCTTGTCATAAGACCAGCAGTAGCTGTGGCACGGCAGATAATCGGGATGTTCTGGGTTTGGAGGTTTACAAAATAAATGAGTGGTAAGAAATTTTTTATTTTTCCAAGGAAATTATTGTGATCATAGTCCATGGAATCCAGGATTGATAGGTGTAGGAGGAAATTAAGGTGAGAATCGTTGATCTGGCATTACTACTGATCTTGAGGGACAGGTATCTACTGTATGAATGTTTGAATAAAAATATTAGAGATCAGGCATCTGTGATGGGTGAATATGTTTTCTGAGTTGTTTACTTTTGAACATAACCATTTGGATTATGTGAACATCTGGGATATGGGAGTAAGTTGCTAACAGGGGGTGGTTGATAACGTCACTATTGATTTAACCTCTATGAACACAAAGTGGTCAATGGATTAAGCAAATGAGTAGACAGAAAACACAGAAATGGTAAGATTTGGGATTTAGTAAAGGACTGGGGGCCGACTGTCCTGAGAGGGAGTGCCAGGACTTGTGCGGTTGAGAGTGACAAGGAAAAGAAGAGAATAGACTAACACTCAAACAAGGAGGGCGTGTTAACAGGATGGAGGGGGAAATGATCTGGAGGAGCCTTGAGTTTTGACCTTGAGCTTTCTGTTCTTGATGCAAGTCTGCCTGATGACATCCCAGGACACAGGTCAGATATATCTCGAGTGCGTAGAGGGAGGGTGGAAGTACAAAACAGCCAGGATAATTGTCCAAAAAAGGCAGGCCTCTTTTATCATTTGACCCAGTTTCATGGTTTGTTTTTATAGGGTAAGAGGAAAAGAAGGATGATAAGTCACGTCTTCACAGAAGAAGCAGCGTAACTGTGGGAACCAGTCCAAACCAAAGCCTGGTTTAAGCATTTCCATTCTTTTGAGGTTGTCCAGTGACATATTCAAGAGGCCAGTTACTAGAATCCCATCCCATCCTGGCAATTTCTGGTCTCTGAGAGGACAACTTGGACCAGCCCCACCAGATCTGCTGGCCCGAGAGACCGCAAGGACTCCAGGCCTGCAGCAGTGCATGACAACACGTAAGTCCTTTCAATCTTGCCAAAACGTTGTAAAAACTTGCACCTAGTCACACAGGTGAATCCCTGCCAGGTGTGCTCGCAGGTGGTCTGCATTCCAGGTCCCATTCCCACTCCTGCTGGTCTTCAGATTTGGCAGAGATGATTCCAGGAACTGATCTGTGCATTCCACAGCTCCACTGTGGAGGTATCAGGAAGGAGGAAAGGGCAGTGAAGAGCACAGGAGCGAGACTGGTGATAGCACTGATGGCGGACACACTTGCTAGCAAGGCAGAGAAAGTGAGGGTCTAAGAAGGCCGTCCTGACAGCAGATTAAATGGAGCAGGCACCTCAGTGAGGTCTCTTGGCAGCGTCCCTAATGTTTCCTTGCTTTGAGCTCTTGAAACTTTAAAATATATTGATACTTTTCTTTTATTAAACTCTGCTTCGAGACATAGAAAATATAGACAACAGTTTCTTTCTGAGGTGAGAGGTTGAGTTTCAGGTGAGGAGAGAAAGATCTTCCTTTTTCATGCTGTTCTCTCATTTTCCTTTACTATGTATATTATTTATTTGTACTTTAAAGTCAGCAGCGAATTATCAATGTCACGGGATGATTCAGTTTTTCCCCTCACAGTCACAGTAAAACCTACTAAAAATGGATTATTCTTTTTGTATAATATTCCAATAGATTCCAAAATATTATTTCAAACGCACTTTTGTGTCTATGTTCTCAAATTAGATATTTACTTCTTGGTCTCCATTTTTCTGTTCTCTGTTGCATGCTAATTCAGAGTTGCATCTAAGGAAATACCAGATTTCCCTTAGTTTTTTAGATCCATATGTGTTGGAAATTTGATTCATGGAGATGAACATGGCAGTTGGGGGATCGTGCGATTATCAAAAGAGATCTTTTCAGCATCAATAATGCGGAAAGAACCCACTGCTTGTTGGGATTTAATTGTCTATTTGAGGGATCAAGCTTTCACTGTTGGCTCTTCTCTTTCTCTTTGGAGAGAAAGTACAGCCTTCCCAGTCTTTCCGTTACCAAATCACTTTCCTGGGTGGCTGTGCCATGTCAGGAAGGGCTTGGGATGCTGGGAACCAGGATTCATTTTCAGCTTCTGGTTGTCCTGAGAAGGCTTCCCTGGCAGAGTGCAGCCTGTGTGTCTGGGTGACACTTGCAGCCATCAGAAGTGAGGGGATAACTCACAAATGCCAAGCGATTCATCTGGTCCTTGTCTTACAGGGTGTTCCCAAGGGATGAGGTTCAAAATGCCACTTGGTAACCATTTGAAAGCTCCTAGTCATGGGGTGGGTTCTCGGTGCGAGCTCAGAGCAGTGTCTGTTCACCACCAGATGGGAAGCATTTCAGTATTTTAATTGGTAAGGCTGTGTTCATGCACGTCCATGGACCATCGGTTCAGTGGCATTCCCTGCTGTAGCCCCCCACACCTCTGTCGTGCGTCATCTTTGAAAGCTCCAAACAGTGTTCACACCCCAGCAGGTGGTGGTAATGTAACCACAGCACAGGACTGGGGACAAAAACACAAAAACCCAGAGGCAACACAGTTTATGGGCTCAGGCCCAATTGCCCCATTTGGACGAGTTGGTAACACCAACACTTAGTGTGTAAACTGGAGGATTGTCCAAGACCATGGACCTCAGAATGACACGGGCTCAGAAGTCACCTTGGACAGCAAGGGACAGTGTGAGGTCACTCACTGACCAGGATTATGGTCCCTTATACTGGCAAAGTAGAGCTCACCCGGGATCCATCGAGGGAGGAGGCTTGGGGCCTTCTGGGGAATTTCTGCCCTAAAGGGAATTGCATAAGGAAGGCAGGGGTGCTGAAAATCCTAGTTCACAGGGAGCAGTCATGTTTATGGAACGAGACCCAGCAGTAGCCTTAAAAGCTGCGTCACAAATCTTTCCGCCTGGATACAAAACAAGCAGGAGAAGGAATTCAGAGTCCTGGACAAGGATCCCAGCAGGATTCAAATCCAGGTCAGGGGTGAACAGGGAGCTCCTAGAGGGGCCTCAGGAGAGAGGTCCTGCCTGCCTTTAGTCCATTTGCAAATGAGCTTCCTTGGGCCTTGTCCTCTCAACGTGAAAGTTTTGATCTTTTTACATTGTTTTCATCACTTAGAGCTGATGCAATTCCAGAAATTGAACTAGAAAACTACAAGTTCCTAAAATTTAGTCAAAAGAAATCTCAAAAAGAGGAGCAGAAAAAGTTCCCTGTTCCTCAAGAATGGAGAAAGGCAGCCCCTGCCTGTGGCACGACGTTGTCCTGGGTAGTGCTATTTTAAAGACACCCACATTTCAGTGGTTGTTGCTCTGCCTGTGAAAGTACCTTCAACCTTAAAATCCCAAGAGAAAGGGTGGGGGCCATGTCTGCTCCTGGAGGAGCTGAATGATACTGAAATGAACTGATCTTCGGAATTATGGGGACTTGGGAGTGTCCCCACTAAGCAGGGAAGGGGCTGGCCCTTCTCCCTTCGCCCACAGACAATAAGCTGATGAACCCAGAAGAGTTCGTGATTCAAGGAGAAATGTGAGATTCAGTGTCTCACTTACATGCCTACAGAAAGCGACAGAACCACACCACAACTCCCAGCTCTAAAGGGAACAGGACTTTAATATAATATTCAAATAGGGCATTTATTATTTACAACAAATAACTACTGTCCCTCCCCAATGGGTGAATAGGTGCTGGGGTAGAGACATCAGGGAGCTGGGGTGGGGTCGTCCCCTCTCTCTTGGGTTTCAGGGGACCTCAGAGATCAGCTTACAATGCTCCCCTTCCCGTCAGGTGGGAGGAGCTGGCCCAGTGCATCGAAAGCCTCCCAGCTGTGTCCCCGCTGCTGAGGATGGGGCTGTGATCGGCCACTGGTACAGGGCTCGGTGTTGGGGCCTGGGGACTGAGTAGAAGAGTCGGGTTACCCTGGGGGGCCTCCCTCAGAATCATGGCCCCCACCCTGTCCCCACTGCACTGAGTGCTCCAGACTCTGTGCTCAGTGCTGTCAGCCACCAGTACCCCATTTGTCCCTGCCACGCAAGAGATCATTTGGTATCACCTATTTCACAGAGGAGGAAACGGAGTCTCAGGAAGCTGAAGAGAGTCACCCCAGTCACAGGACTGCTCAGTAGTGGAGCTGGGATCCCAGTGCCAGCTGTCCAACTCCCCAAGGGCACGTTTAGCCCGAAGCTTTACTGAACCCCTGGGAGTCAGTCACCACGGCCCAGACACTCACTCACCCCTGACCTTAATGATGGCGGGTTCTTCTTATCCTTGAGTATTCTGCTGGCCAACTAGGTCTGGGGGGTCCAGCTGGCAGGACAGGCTGTAGCTCCAGGACAGAAAGGCACCTGTGAGCCTACCAGGAGACACACCTCAGGTGTCCCCCCACTGCCTGCCCAGCAGCTGGAGTCTAGGAGTCCCAGAGGTCGCCATGCAATAAGACCTGGGGCTGAGTGGGGGGCCACGGAGACAGGCTCTCTGGACTGGCCAACAGGGAGCGTCCACCCCTGCCCTCACCCAACTCCTGCCCGGCCTCACCTATCATTCTCGTTGAGCAGCTCCATGTCCTAGAACCAGGCCCCAAATCGCTCCTCGGGCTCTAGGTTGTAATTCTTTGCGGCCACCTGGAGCAGAAGGATCGCCCTCATGACTGGGTATTCCTGGGACCAGAGGGAAGGAGAGGATGCAGATAGGGCCTGGGTGGGGGATGCTTCATGGACCTTGTGGGTGGTGAGGAGTGGGGCAGGGGACCATCCTGGGAACCCTCCTTCCCTCCAGTTCCATCCAGGCTCTACCTGTTCTCAGAATGGGAATAATCAGCCCCTCCTCCAGGATGTTTTCCTTGATGTCATCTTCCCCTCAACCCACCCGCCAATTGGTTGGGTCTCCCACTTCTCTGTTATCAAACTCTTCCACTAAATGTAAGATACAGGGGGTGGAGCCAGGGACTGTTCTGCCCAGAGGGTCTCTGATTTCCTCCTCCTTCCCCTCCCCTGCAGGGAGTGCGGCAGCTGTTCACTTCAGTCCTCTTCTCAGGTTGATCTCATTCCCCTGGAAGGCAGAGAGCCAGAGTCCATCAGACAGGGCCCTCTAGCCTGACTAGACCCCTAGGCCCACCCCTTCTCATGTTGCACTACTGCCAGGTCCCCAGAGGGGGCCGGGCATGCACAGAAAACAGGACTTGGACCTAGGCTGGGATCTGGGCTCCAGAGAAGCAGGACATGGGGTAGAGGCTGAGGGACCTGGCAGCACAACCCTCTCTGATGACAGACTTGGAGGCTGAGGCCTCAGGCAGAGGGGACTGCTCAGCCACTTATGTGCTGCCTGACTTGGAGGGGTCTGACATCTCTCTCCCTCCATGGGCAGCGTGGGAGGGAGAGGCTGCGTCCAGCTCAGATAAAACCTCAAGCAGCTGTGCCGTCAGGCAGCTCTGAGCTTCCCCAGCCTGAGGAACCGGAATGGGTGTCTCAGGTGGAGCCTCTGTTCACTCATCCCTAAGATGGGCCTGATGCCCCAGCTCCCAGGGGTGGCTGAGAGGCTCTTATGACAGGAGATGTGCCAAGTGCTGAGAGCTCAGAGCTCAGTTCGGGGGCTCCCCATCCCAAGGCTCAGGATCCTGGTCCTCCCTGCCTGGTCCTCAGGTGCACCCATCTCGAGATTATCACCCATCAGCAGGTGCAGCATCAGCAGGTGACCAAGGAATGTGCCAAGATAGGGGACGACACTTTGTGATATCGGGGTGTGGGTGGGATGAGTCCTTGCTCTCAAGTCAGCCCCCTGCAGAGCCTCCCCTGAAAAGTCCTCACCCTCAGCCTCCTGGCCCACCCCAGGGTTCCCACGGGGAGCAGCCAAGACCCTTAGCAGCCTCCCCTCAACTCCTCCTCCTTTCACAGCCCAAGAAAACCACACTCCTCCTCCTCACCTCCCAGGGCCGGCTTCTGGCAAATCACAGGGTGTGCGGTCCCTGGCCCTCCCCACAACAAACCCATTCTGCACCAGCTCTTCCAGGCCCTCACCCCGGTCACTTCTACTGGGGGATTCAGGCACTGTGGCAGCAAGAGGAAGGGGCCTCCTCTCTTGATTTGAGGGCCTCCAGCTGGGAGGGCAGAACCCCTCCCCCACAGGCACACTCACCTGCTGCTGCTGCTGCTTCTCCTGCACTCTCTGAGGGCTGATCTGTGGGGGGGCAAACGTGGAGGGCCTCTGCTGCCAGGGTCGAGGTGAGTGTCAGTAAGACCATAGTCCCCTCACTCCATTTCTCTCCAGCACCGCTGGCCTCTGACCGTGGACATCTGACTCCAGGCATCTGGTACCAATAGCACTCCATCCTCCAAGGTGTTGTGATCCTAGAACAAGCCAAGCTCCAACTCTCACTCTGGGTGTGAGCTTGGGCTTTGGGCCAGGCCTCCCCGAGGCTGTTTCCTCATCTGGAAGGTGTGAGAATTCCAGCTACCTCACAGGTTCTCCTGAGGACTCAGTGTCACATGACACTGTTCTCGCCCTCACTCTTCCAGGTGGATCAGGCAGAAAGCTCCCACAGTCCTTTCTTCCCTCTTACCTCATCACCCCCTTGTGTGGCCTGCAACTGAGGCTCAACTTGGGGAGGACTGGCCCCCAAGTTCACTCTCAGCTTTCAGGGTTCAGTTTGGACTGAGAGCCTGAGTTTCTTTCTGTCTGTTGGCCTGGGCAATCTCGTGCTTCTCTCCTCTCTAGGCGTCCACATTGGGCAGCCCAAAAACACTGGTATTTGATTCCTCAGTTACAGGGATTCGACAGAGTGAGAGAGAGAGAGAGAGAGATGGGACATGAAAGAGGGAGTAAGAGGAAGTGAGAGACTTTTTTAGTTAAAATTTAGACAAGACATCCCATCACTTTGGCTGTTATTATGTTAAGAAGCCAGTTACTAACTACTTAGTGGTTCCACTGGGATGGCTATACCATGGGTGGCGCTTACTAGGTACCACTGTGGAGATTGCCCACCTCGTATGCGAAGATGAGGCACTTGGGTCACATTCTCCATTAAACAGGAAACAATTGAATGGTTTTATGCCACAGGATGGCAGTATCTAAATTTCCATTAGTTTCAACCCCCTCATGATGCTGACCTGAAAATGAGGCCAAGTTGGAAGCGACTGTTCCAATATCACATTGCTAGAACCCAGGCCTGTTTTGAGTGGTGTTCTGTGCTACCTGTCACCCCTTCTTGTTATTCTTCCATCTCTAAGTTTGTGCCTTACGTACATGTGACACCAGCCCACAGGGGTAATAGATATTATGTCATATACACCGGGTGACATCCCTAGGAAGTAGATTCTAGCCTGATCCCCATGGTGCAGGTTTAGAGACTGAGGAGGACCTGAGAGGTACAGGGACTTTATCAGGATGAAGAACTGGTAAGAAAAAGGAGGTCTGCATTCGTCTCTGTCTCCTCAAAGCTAAGACCCGACTTAGGTTTCCAGGGAGCTGTGGCTAGGGCTGTGTAGGCTCCTTGTGTACAGTTCAAGAGATGACATGGGGGAGGAGGGTTAGCAGCCAGGGCACAGGCGGCAGCTCTGGACAAGTCTGATTGAGGGAAGGGGCCCAGGTAAAGGAATCTTGAAAAATGACCTCACTTCCTTGGTCATAAACCTCAACAGATCTTAGAACTCTGGTAACCAGGCACCCACAGCCCCCAATTCAGCTCACTTGACTGGAGACAGTCAACAGGCAAAAATATTTTGTTGTTGTATCCCAAATTTTGGAGGATCTAGGCTCAAAAAAAACCAGAAAGAGAAACTTTTTGGTCGTTGCCGACGTTGGCTCAGCCCTCATCCCCGACGCCTCTGGACATCTGGCAGGAGGCAGTGAAGGGTAACACGGGGCAGCCCAGGAAAGGCTAGTGCAGGCCAGGACACAACTGTGATCCCACCTGATCAGCCCCACACCCCTTACACTTCATCGTGTGTGTGTGTGTCTGTGTGTGTTTGTGCAGAGGGGAGAAGGCAGGGTATGAGGGGTAGGCCATTCTTGGGCAGGAGCTGGTTGTTAGGTGTCGGAAGCATGGTGGGCCTGTCATGTTCATAGCCCAGGTCATGGCTGGCAGCATGAGAAGGTGAGCTCCTCTACTCTTATGTTACTGAGCCATAGAGGTTTCATCTCTTTTCCTGCCTGACCACAGTTTTTGCAGGGATGTCCCTCTGTGCCTGAACTGAGGAGCAGACTTTCTCTTGGGGGTTGACCCCAGTGGCAGTGTGCAGGCAGCCCCTGATTCCTTCTGGCCCAGCTCCAGAGCAGTCTTTGCAGAACTCCAATCAGAAGGTCATCGAGGAGCTGCCCAATGGTTTCAATTTCACCAACTCACTAGGCAAGGGGAAGGTGCCTGAGGCCACAAACACCATCCAGTGCTGCTCTGAGATAAGAGCAGGAGCAGAGGGTCTCCACACTCAGGACCTTGAGATAACCAGGTTGGAGCAGAACTAGGGCATGACCAGACTGGGGCTGTCCCTTTTTCAAGCTAAAGGGGATGTACACGCAGGTAACCTTGCCTGGTTCGGAGCTGAGCTGCCATGACCCTCTTACCCTTGCCCGGTTTGAGCTTCTGGAGGCCACTGAGACAGAGGCAGAGGGTAAGGGGGACTGCAGGCTGCATATTCCTGGAAGGGAAGTGGGATCTTTCCTGTGTTTAGAGGGACACATGGACAGTCAGCTATGTGGGTGAATCTTTCTCTTTATCCCACTGTAGCGCCAGCTGCAGAGCTCCAGCCAGTGGCAGAAGCAGAGCAGTGGGCAGTGGTGGAGGTAGAGCTGGCTACAGCTCCGTTGACATCACCCCTTCTAGCGTTGGAGCCAGCGTCCCCTCCATCAGCAGTGTTGGAGCTGGAGCAAGGGCCAACATCGGCTCCAGCAGGAGTGGGAGCTGCTGAGCTGGAGTCACCTGGACCATCATTTCTAGTGGGAAGTCTGTCTCCACCTGTGGCTGTTAAGGAGCGTGAGAAGAAGCCCAACCTCACGGCCTTCTCTCCTAAGCAGGTGGTAGAGCGGTTGACCGTGATGGATGCGGTGAGCAGCTGGGCTCTCAGGGCAGGGTGGAACAGGCCTTCCCTCTGCCATCGTTGTCCCAGACCTGATCCAGACTCCCATGATTTGGGCCCAAATCCCAGCTCCACCCCTTACCAACCGTATGACCTGGGCAACTTCTGGAACCCCCAAGCCTTTGCTGTCCACCTGCAGATCGTAGAGGTGGACACTAACAGGACCTGCTGCACAGAGTGGCTGTGCCGGCTCCATGAGGTAGAAGAGATGGAAAGCTGGACAGGGCCTGGCCCATCAGCGGTGGAGGGGAACTCACTGTGTGCAGCCAGGTCTACGGTGGCCCTGCCGTCTCCTCAGGAGGCTCAACAGCCTCAGGACTTGACACCTGATGTGTGCTTCCCTACAAGGGAGACAGACAAGGCCAGTGGTTGTAGCTGCCACGGGGGAATGTGCATCAGAATGGGGAGTGGGATCAGAGCGGAGATCAAGGTGGTGGAAGATGCCTCCTTGACATGAGCAGAGTTGAGCCACCATCTGGAGCTTGGAGTTAGCCAGGACGGGCTGGGTGCAAATGCCCCTCTCCCTTCCCTGCCGGGATTGGGTCCTGGGTCATCCTGTGCTGGGCACCCTCGGTGGACAGAGAAGAAAACCCAGGGACTCTCACAAGGCTCAGGACACATCCTGAGCTTCCTGAGCTCCAGCTCTAAACTGTGACACCTGTGTCGGACTTTAGGGGCTGTGGACACAGAGGTGACCTGTGGCAGGGCTGGATGACATTCCCCCTGTTCCCCAGGAGCTCTTCTGGAAGGTGGTGCCCTCTCAGTGCCTGGGATCCACCTGGCACAAGAAGAACAAGCCTGGCAGTGAGCACTAGACACCCACCATCCAGGCCACCATCGACCAGTTCAGAAGGGTGGCCAGCCTCGTCATCACCACCTGCCTCAGGGACGCGAGCATGACAGCCCAGGACAGGGCGAGGGTGGTAGAGCACTGGGTCCAGGTGGCCCAGGCGTGCCGTGGGAGGCCCAGTGGAGCCCCTCTCTGGAGACTTGGGAACTGCCTCTCCACCTTTATCAGCTCCCAGGATTGCAGTGTGTGGTCTAAGCTCCTGCAAGTCCCTAGGCGCTTCCTGCCAGGGGCCCACTGACCTTGACTCCAGGTCCTAGTGGGAGGATGCTCACTTCCTACCTGTCTAATTCCCTGGGTTGAGCTAAACTCCTCCTCCTTGTGAGTGTTACTCTCTGAGTCCTAAATGTCCTTCTGGGGCTCCCTGAGCATCTGTCTCATCCAGGAGGGGAGATTTAAATAGAAGGGGACTGAAGCTAGAGCAAGCGGGGCTCCAGTGCCCAACCTCACACCTCATTCTTTTCCCTTCCTCAGGAGTGCGAGATCTGGAAGAACTTCTCCTCGCCCTGCACTGTCATCTCTGCTCTGCAGAAAACTTCCACAAGCCACCTGAAGAACACATCGGGGGAAGTTTCCCCGTGGGTAAGCCTCTCTCCATAGGAGGACCAGGATGGATGGGGGATCTCCTGTATGACTGCTATTGGCGCCTCAGTCAGCTGGGAACTCCTGGGAGGCAGCAAATGCTGGGGACAGGGCCTGGGCGTCGGCAGTTGGTCTCTAAGTCTCCTGGTGTCCTTAGTGAACCAGTTCTGCTTCAGGACTCAGTTTCCCTAAATGTCAGGTACTGGGTTGAGCCACATTGGAGATTTTCAAGTGTTTATAGCAACAGAACTCTATGGTCAGTTGAAACTCATAGTGGTCAAAACAGAGCTGCTCTGTAGAGCTGGGGAGTGGAGACCCCAGTGACCAACAGGAGAGTCCCCTCCCAGTCCCATGAGACCTTAGCGCTCAGAGGAGCCCAGTGAGAACACTCCTCCAGGCAGGTTGAATCTCTTGGGTTGTCAAAGAAAAGGGATTTGCACTCAGACCCCTCACATTATCCCTAAATTTATCCTTCCCTCTTTCCCCTCCCCTCGGGTAAAGCTCTGAAAAACTTAAGGAGCTCTATAGCCAAGACGAGTCCTTGAGCAGAGAACTGATGACCAAGACAGAGTGGAGGCTGTGGGTCTGGAAAGAGAGGAGGGGAGTGTGGGGCAGGGGACTGAGTGGGCTGTGGTTTTGATAGTTTCTCACTTGAGCATTCTCTGAAACATTACCATCTATCTTGTCCAGGTTAACAAGCAGAGGGATCTGTTCAGCCCATGGGCAGCAGGGTACCATTTTTGGGCAGGAGGCCCTGGTCATGGGACACAGTGGTGTTGGCTGGGCTGTTCCAGGAGGAGTTGCCGAGCTGGTGCCATCAGCAGGTCTCTGGCTTCCGTGCTCGTCTATCCTGCTGGATGTAGCTTCTTCCAGGCTGTTGCGGTGGGTTTAGCCCTCAGCCTAAACCTGTCCTCAGGAAGCCAGGCCCCTGCTGCTCCTTCTGTGTTCACCAAGTCTGCGAAGACGTGACTATCATCCTTCTTATCATCTTTCTTTTCCTCTTACCCTAGATAAACCAATCATGAAAGTGGGTCAAATGATAAAGGAAGCCTGCCTTTTTAGGACAATTATCCTGGCTGTTTTGTACTTCCACCCTCCCTCGATCCCCTGGGGATAGATCTGACCTGTGTCCCAGGATGTCATCAGGCAGATTTGCATCAAGAACAGAAAGCTCAAGGTCAAAACTCAAAGCTACTCCAGATAATTTCTCCCCCTCCATCCTGTTAACACCCCCTCCTTGTTTGAGTGTGATTCTATTCTCTTCTTGTCCTTGTCACTCTCAACCGCACAAGTCCTGGCACTCCCACTCAGGACAGTCAGTCCCCAGTCCTTTACTAAATCCCAATTTTTACCATTTCTGTGTTTTCTGTCTACTCATTTGCTTAATCCATTGACCACTTGGTGTTCATAGAGGTTAAATCAATAGTGATATTATCAACCACCCCCTGCTAACGACTTACTCCCATATCCCAGATGTTCACATAATCCAAGTGGTTGTGTTCAAAAGTAAATAATTCAGAAAACATATTCACCCACCACAAATTCCTGATCTCTAACATTTTTATTCAAACACTCATGCAGTAAATACCTGTCCCTCAAGATCAGAAGTAATGCCAGATCACCATTCCTGACCTTAATTTTCTCCTCCACCTATCTAATCCTGGATTCCATGAACAATGATCACAATAACTTCCTTGGAAAAATAAAAAATCCTTACCACTCATTTATTTTGTAAACCTCCAAACCCAGAAGATCCCGATTATCTGCCATGCTGCAGCTACTGCGGGTCTTATAACAAGCCGAAGAAAAAACACGAAACATGATCTTTTGGTACCACTGTAAACACAAAACCATCTGCATCAACTGGGAAGCATCCATAATGCCTGGAAATTTTGTTCTCCTTTTTTTGTGTTGGCTCAATAACAAAAAGACAAATCAATTTATAAAATGGGCAAGGGACCACAATAGACTTTTTCCAATGAAGATATACAAGTGGCCAATAGGTCTATGAAAAGGTGTTTGGCATCGCTAATCATCAGGGAATACGAATCAAAACCACAATGAGCTATCACTTCACACCTGTTAAGATGGCGATTATCAGAAAAACTAAAAATGACGAATATTGGTGAAGATGTAAATAAAAGGAACCCTTATGGGAATGTAAACTAGTACAGCCATTATGAAAAACAGTATGGAGGTTCCTCCATAAAAGAAAACTAGCATATGATCCAGCAATCCCACTTCTGGTATATACACACAGGAATTGAAATCAGGGTCTCAAAAAGATACCTGTACTCTAATGTTCCTTGCAGCTAATTCACAATAGCGAAGATATGGAAGTAACCTAAACGTCACTGATGATGAATGGATAAAGAAATGGAATATTCTTCAACCTTGAAAAAAGAAGGAATTCCTGCCATTTTTGACAACATGAGGGACCTAGAAGATATTATGCTAAGTGAAATAAGGCAGACAGAGAAAGACAAATACTTATATGTGGAATCTAAAATTGTGAAATTCATACAAGCAGAGGTTAGAATGGTGGTTGGCAGGGGCTGGGGAGATGGAGAAATGGGGAGCTGATTGTCAAAGGATACAAAGTTTCAGTTATCAAGATAAATAAGTTCTGGAGATGTAGGATACGGCGTAGTGCCTTCAGCTAACAAAACTCTATTGCATACGTCACATTTGCTACTAGAGTAGATACTAAGAGTTCTTACCACAGAATGATAGTAATAAAGGAGGTGAGAGAAAACTTTGGAAGGTGATGGAAATTTTTGTGGCCTTGATGGTGGTGACAGTCTCAAGGGTGTATACTTATGTCCAAATTCATCAAGCTGTATATAGAAAAGTATGACACCATCGTTGAGTCTTCTGCACCTTGAAATATGCCATGTCCTCATCACAAGACAAAAACATTTGTAACTATGTATGGGGACGGATGTTAACTGGACTCATTGTGGTGATCATTTCAATATATACTCAAACATTGAATCATTACGTTGTACCCCTGAAACTGATATAATATTGTATGTCAACTTTACCTCAATAAAAAAAACACAACAAACAAAACCATTTGAATATTGTAAATGAGTTCAGTGAATCCCTGAAAGTGCCCCATTCCCATATGAGAGTTACAGGAAGCAGAGAGGATGAAGTAAATGGAAGAAAGATGTACAAAACACTATTCAAATTAAAATAATTTAAGTTGCTATCAGCTCCTTGTGGCAAAGTTCTGTGAGCACTGATCTTCTTTCACATTTTTCCTGGAAAAGCATACTTTCAGATCCAACCCATAACAGTTTCATCATTTCCTCTAATAAGACAATTTCAACTTAACAAATAAAACCAAAAGCATCCCTTATGTATGAATAAAGTTAATGAACTTTACAGAGAAAAGAGCATATTTGCACAATCTCAATAAAGGAAACAGAAGAACTGAATGATGATCAAGTCTCATTCAAGCTTATCTTTGAAAGCCAGTAAGACCAGCTTATCTTTTCAAGGATGTGTGTAGAGCTGGGAGGCTTGGAAGATAGAAATAGTGGCCTCCTTTGGAGCAAAGGGTAGCCTTGCTTACTGCCCAGTATAATAAAAATAACACCCCCCCAGGGCAAAGGTTAGCAGACATCCTGCCCGTTATCAAAGATTTGAATTCCTTAGGCTCTGAGATCTTGCAACCCTCTGCATGTCACCTGGCCCACTGTGTATCAGCCTGTAGGAAGTGGGATTTAGTGAACCAGTGCCAATGCTGATACTCTGGCCACTGCTATTGCTGTGTCATTAAGTCCTTTGTCTCTGACCCATGGGTCTCCTGTCTTTTGCCAGCATCTGTAAAACCATTGTAGGCTGACTTATTAGCTTGCAGGAAAGGTAAAATATCAGACCTTTCACAGTTCCCGACAAGCCCTTTAAGTAACTAGTAGTCTTAGGAACAGAGAGCTATCCAGAACACTATGCATGGATGGTCTTCATAGAAGACTTCATGCAACCAAAACTTTAATAAGTCTCTCTGATCTCTTTTATTTCTACCCCAATTAGAAGGAGAGGCACCAAGCTATTACAGACCTAGGGCTTGTGCAAGCCACCTGGAGACCTAGTAACCAGCAACTTCCCATGGGCAGCAAAGACAGATGGGCATACTTCCAAAATGGACCCATATGTCTCCCTATCATCCAAAAGACAGTACATTATCTTAATTTATGATGATTTGAGTCATTAAAATCTTGTGATGGGCCAAAGATACACTTCTACAAGGAGTCAGGCACATAGCAGTTGTAAGCAGATTAATACACTTGGTGAATATCAAACGCTCAACTAAATGTAGTGTTCTAATCAATTATAAGGTACAACAAATTTAATTAGGTCAATTAAATGATATTTGATGGTATCCTTGATTATCACTCTCTAATAATAAACAAGAATCTCACATAGATAACTATAATTGGTCTTACTTTAAAATATGGTAGTCAGGAGTGTTTGAGGTAAACTGGAGATAAGGAAGGGGAGAAATAGATAAAAGTTAGCTTCTCTGAAGCCACTGTCAAGACACCTGGATCTACATGTAACCCAGGAGATCGAGGCAGACGGCTTTGTGCCTAGATCCCCCTGCACTGTGGTTCTCAGTGATGTCACGGTGCTGAAGCAGCTTCCTGAATCGTGTTTACATGTCCATGTGTACAATACCCTTGACCATGGTGATGAACCACCATTCGGTCATCTCTTACACCCCTCTAATTAACAATTAGATTTCAAAATCATTGTATCATTACATGATCATTTATTCCTCAAACCTTTGGGATGCTGAGCTAAAGGAAAATTAAATCTCAATGGTTTCTTTTTTTTGAAGGACCAAGATGTCCTTTCACACTTGGAATCCAGGTTTGAAGATAAATCCATCAAATCAATGGAAATAACTTAAGAAATGGACAGAGGGATACTTCATTCATATATACACAGTTTGCACTGTGGCAAAAACAGAGTTATATTTTTAAAAATTAGAATTTTTTGAAATTTTATAGATATTAATGACTTTGTTCTGCTTATACTCCCTTTGGTTTACCAAACCAAACTCACTCTTTAATGGGCGTTTCTAGCATTGAGTGCTAATAACAGCAGCTTTTTTAAATTCTTATTTTTCCCAGGTCAAAGACCAAGGGCAGAGGTCATCAAGAGGTCAAGTGTAACCTACCTACAGATGTGGCAGGCTTAACTAGGGATGTTCAAGCCAGACATTGTCAGCAGAACCACATCTCTTCACCCATAGGTGAGTTTTTACTAGTAATCACAGAGACTTAAGGATATCAAAGGAAATTCTTTATTAAGAACAAAAGATATAGATTCCTATGTTGAGTTCATTACTTTGAATTTTTGAACCAAATCACATATATCGATTGGACCATGATCAATTCTATGATCTTTAGAAGACGCAGCCTACAGCTGAAGAGAAATAGATACAACACCAATATCTTACCCTCTCTGAAACCCAACTGAGAGCTCTTGGAGTCAGAAGTTTTCAAGACAAGAAAAAGTCATCGTTCATCTGAACAGAGAAAGTAGAGGCTATTCAAAGATTCAACTCACATTGTTAACATGACTTGTTAGAATGTGATGGAGCAAGCATAATACCTTCTAAGTTTCATTATTTTTCTCCAGAATACTGACATGGATGACCTTGAAGTCCAGCTTCCGCATAAATGTCGTTATTCAGTGATAAAATTAATTTCCCTATAAAATAATTCCCGTAAAAGTGTTAAAAATATATCATAGTCTCTGACTAAAAGGAAACAAAGCATATTGAGCAGTTGAAAGCAGTGTAATAAATTCCATACAAGGATCTTATAGCTGCATTATGTATAATAGTGAAACTGGATGTAATCCCTTTGCTATCAAAGAAGATATAAACAGATCATGGTATACCTATTCTTTGGAATACCTCTAAAACTTCTAAAAAGGTAAGTTAGAGTGATGTGCACTGATAAGGAGAGAGGTCTATGATATATGGTTTAGGAAACAGCAAATTGCAAACGATGTAGTTATGTAATTTATGTTTAAAAAAAATTTTGTGTATTTATAAATTCATAAGAAATTTCCAGAAGAATAAGTCACAACCTCTTAACAATAGTTTCTTCTGAGTAGGAGAGTGAGTTTGCAGGGAAGGGGATGAAAGGGGAATGTTTCACTTTACTCTACATAGATCAGTGCAATTTGACTTTTTTACAGTGTGTATTTGTTTCATAATTAGAAAAATGAGTGATGTGACCATTTGGTGCATGGCAACAGTATTATGTTCACCAGTCTCTGTACTCTATGTTACTGCACAGCCTGGACTGTAGGAGAATGCCCAGAGGAGCAATGAAGACAAAGAAGACATGACACCTGCAAAAAGTCAGTGGAGTATTTCTACATAACAAACCTTCCAGGTGAGTGACGGTCAGTATCTTCCACTGCTCCAGCTCTCGCCATGAACCTAGTACCTGCCCAGAGTAAGCCGGAGGACCACGCCCCGCTAGTCCAATCCCTGCCCGGAGACTGTTTGTGCAGGGTGACTGCCATCAAGCAGACAATGGACTCAGGATGGGGCGTGTGCCTTTGGGGAGACTGGCAGAGAGGCATAAAGTGGAACACCACCTAAGTGCACTCACCTGAGAAGCGGAGCTCCAGGTGGAGACACAAAATATACTGAGAAATTGTGTGACGTGAAGGAAGCTACTCCATCTCTCTGAGCTTCAGTGTCCCCCCCTGTAAAATGGGGATCACAGGACTACTTCACAGAGCTGTTGGGGAAGTTACATAAAAGTTCCTGTGACAGCAAGTGTCCACATTATTAACAAAGTCATATCCGACTTCAAAATAATCGATGAAAAGAATAATGGCAATGAGACCAAAGACGGGATGCTCAACTTCATAAGCAGCCCCAGCAGCATGAGAATGAGACAGGGTACTAGTAAGCAGGGTTCTTCACAGCTCCACTGGAGATGATGAACACGGGCTACACCAGGATAAGTCACTGTTGTACAGTGACTCGTGTAGTGAAGATGGGTCTCTAAAGACACTGTGAAATCCAGTTACACACAGTGGCTCCTAGGAAACAACTACAAAGCAATCAACTCAGCAGATAGGAATGGGAAGGGGGTGAGCATAGGAGGGTCAGAGCCACAAAATCTGACGGAAGACATTGAACCACGAGCGCTCAGCTCTGTCAACAGCTGCTGTGGTTGCACCAGGAGATCAAATGTCTGAGACAGCCATTGTGGGGACTGCTGGGAGCACAGTGGTCACTGAAGCCACACCCCAACAGCAGTTGCATCGGAGCACACAGATCCCGAGACTTTCCTCTCCATTAATCGTTGTTTTAAGATGATGAATATCCTCATGTTACAATGTCTCCTTCCAACCCTTGTGGATGAGTGTCATCAGAACCCCCTGAAGAGGTCACAGGCCAGAGTAGGATGGAACACTGGGGGCTGGGGGAGCGGCGCTGCACCTGACCACACGGACTATCACCCGGGTCTATTGAACACGAGAGAAGAACTCGAGGATGTGGTCTAAGGAGAATTCCCCGTCTTGCCACATTCAGAGACACTGCAGAGTTTCTCGTCCGTTCTTTACAAAAATGTTAAAGAATTCGAGTCATTAATTCATAAAGAGGTAAATTCTTCACATAGTGACAGGGTCCAGTTTCCATGACCAGCTTTTTCAGTTGTTTTGATGATATCCCACATTCAGGAATCGGAAATGTAAGCTATTGGGATGTGTAATATAAACAAGGACTTTTTTTCATGTAGATCAACACCCAGGTTTTTAGGGAGGACATGAATCATGAAAGCTGCTAACCATTCCTCCACAGGTTTCAATAAGACTTTTAAGTTAATTTACCAATCTCAGGAAAAGATAACTTGGCAATGCAAATTTTTTGTTTCTGCATTCAAGCGTATAGTACAGCCAAGAGAATGAGGAGAAAAAAATTAACAAGAAGGTCTTGCTTGCATTTCATCTTTTGCAAATAATCAGGATATTTTATGCTCTGTTCCTTTCACTACTCTAATCAATTTTTAAAGAATACGGTACATTTGACTATCCCTGGGCATGTTTATCCTGGAAACTTGCCAGAATCCAAAGCAGAGATGTTAAAGCTGACGGGTTTCAAATGCTGCCCAGGTGCTGTCTACCATGAACATGCCTCTCCCAAAGCTGGACCACCGGTCTCTTCCTGAAGGATCAGAGTCATCACTCATGTCCCTGAGAGACTGGCCACTCAGGCCTGAGCTGAGATTAGGTGATCAATCTAAAGGGCAAAATGCTTAAGCTATTCTCATCTTAAGGATGCTGTTTTGGAGGCCTCTGCACTGGAATGGGTTAGTGAAAACGGCTTACTAGATACTTGCCTGGGAATTGTGTTGTTCCCCTCTGCTCTTAGCAGATCCTGGGGAAACCAATGATTAACCCCGAGGATGCCTCAACTTCCACACCTGTGAAAAAGGCAAGCAACAGCCAATGCTACCACCCTGCAAACTCTTAAGTTGTGCTTGCAAAAGGGGCCACAAGGGCGAATGTCTCCCAAAAGCTGATGAAATGATGGCACTTTGGCTGGAGATGGCAGAGGGCAGCAGGCAAACTGGAAAGTTTCTGGGATGTCAAACCAGTTCCCATAAGCACTTTAGAGAAACACCTGGCCTTGGACTAGGTAGGAGGCTGTGGAAAGACCCACAGGCATGCAGGTGGGAGGAGGAATCAAGCAACGGAGGGAGGTGGTGGGGAAGAGGCGCCAGTCCAGCTTCAATTTTGGACAAAAGCAGTTGCATGTGGCAGGCCCGCGGCTGCCACTGCAGCCGCCACACCCTCCTAACTCCCTGGTCCCTCTCATTCCCTCCGGGACTCAGTCCAGTTGGAGCGGGTGCAGGGCCAGAGTCCTGATTCAATGGGGGTTTGGCCCTCGGCCAAGCTCACATTGCCCTGTTCCTCCCCCCAGAGCTAGGCACGGCCTCGTGCCCAGAGCCTCCTGGGAGTTCTAGTCCTGCAGCCCTACGGGTTGCCAGCTGGGAGCGGTTAAGAGAGAAAAGCTCCCAGCATGCACAGCTCGTGGCCCCAACTCGTGCCTTGTCTCTCGGGCCCTGGGCTCCACGCCTCTGATTCTCCATCCAACCCTCTTCTCTATACCACGCCCATTCTCCATGCCCTGCCCACCTCCCAGAGTATGCGCAGTGTGGTTGGGTTGCATCCCTTGAGGCCGGGACTCAGGTAGGGGTGGGGCTCACCAGCCTGGCTGTTGCTGAGGTTGCTTGCAGCCCTGGTGGAAGCTCCCTGGCCAGTATTTGAAATGTGAATTCAATATCTAAAATGGAACTACCAGGTGCCTGGGATCCTGGAATTTGCCTTTTCAAGGCCACTGTCCTACCATCCCCCCATCCCTCCAGGCTGCCATGATCCTCGCTCTGGACCCGTGGTCAGGGTCGCTGTAGAGATCCTCCCTTTGGACCCAATCTGCCTGAAGGGCCCATACCTTGGTCAGGAGTCTTAGAAGGACTGCCCTGAGCCATGTCATAAAAAGGAGAAAACATCACATTGGACAGCCCCAATTCCTGCATTATACAGACAGGAAACTCAGGCGCACTGGTAAGTGACCCCTAAGCCACTTCAGGGGACCACACACATGTCCCTTTTCCCACGCTGCACACAGGCTGGTTCACTGGACTTCCTTATCCCAGTGTGGACCTCTTGGCCTCGTTAACATAGGCAACAACACCGAAACGTCCCTTTGGTCCTTCCCACAATGTTAGGCAAGTTTGTGCAGGAAGGTAATATGCAATTTCTGCTCTACTATAGGGCTGGCTCCTTGGGAACTAGTTTTAATATCCTTGTTTGAATATACCCTCAGAATCACAAAATAATTTGTTGCTGTGGGGGGTTATGGTGATAATTCTCTGAAGTCGTTTTTCCATTTAGCTTTTCTGATTGACTCCAAATACTACAGCACCACACACTTCTTAGACTGGTGGATGCACAGCTCCACTTCTTTGCAGGGAGGATGCACAACAGCAGAATATCTGTGACCTGACTTTCTGGAGCATCGGTATTACTACAAGATTTGGAAGAAGAAATGTTAGGTCATTTCCAAGGTAAGGAATTAAAAACTTAACACTAAGATGAGGTGGGAAAGTCATATGCCATTAATAATTGTCAGTAATCTGTGCCTGAAATGTCAGACTTTCTCTGAGAAAGAACTCTGAGACCCTATTTCCCATTGTTTTAAATAGGAAAAATTAGAAGGCATAGCAAAGCTATCGAAAAACTCTACCAATTTCCTAAGTCACAGTATGGCACCTAGACATAAGTTACGAACATCATGAGCTCCTCATTTTGTTCCTCATCCAACCCAGTCTCACAGGTCTTCAGTGCATGCTGTGAACACGGCACTGTGCTAGGTGTCGAGGCCTTGGTGAGCATCGTGGTGGGGGTGGACCTTGCTGGAGAAAGATGGCATCATAAAAACTCAAATCCATGCCACTTACAAAACTGAGGCAAAAATGGAAAGACCCAGGAGCCACGCAGGGATGAGGGCATTAATAGATACTTGGGAGTATTAAAATCCATCTAATGGTGTCATGAGTGAATGTGTTCCACTTTAAAACAAAACACTGCTGTTATTCTAAGATATTGACTTAGTATCTTTGTGCAAATATGCAGGATTTAAAATGTTTATTGATGTATAACATGCGTACAGAAATATATGCAGAAGTCATCCACGTAAATCTCAAAGAATTATTACAAAGCGAACACACTTGTGTGACCAAGAACTAACACCAGCTTTACTCAGGCCCCGACAATCCCTTTCTCCCTATTTCCTCCCCAAAGGTAACTGATATCTTACCAGTGAACACTGTATATCGAGTTTGTCTTCTTATACAAGTGTTTTATTACAGAACAATTTAAACAATATACAAAATAAGCAAAATAGCATAGTAGCCCCATCACCCAGCTTCAACAACTACTAATCATCTGCTATTTTTGTTTCATCCACACTCCATCCCATTCTCACCTCACTTTATTATTCTTTTAAGCCTTTGTGCGTGTGTGGTGAGTAAGATGTATGCACACTGAAAGGCACAAATCTCAACCGTACAGTTTTGGCAAATAAACATGCCCATATAACTTTCATCCCTTTAAGAATAGGATAGTTCCATCACCCCCAGAAAACTCCTTCCTGTTCCTTCCCAGACAATTTTTTCCTTCCCCCGATGCAACCCCTGTTCTGGGTTTTTCAGCATAGGTTCATCTTGGCTGAAATCATCCCATGTGTGTTGGTTTCTGTCCAGCTTGCCTCCCTCAGCACGAGGTTGATGAGTCTCTCTCAGCATATGTGTGTCAGCGTTTTCTCCTTGGCACGGCTGAGGACGTTCTGCTCTGTGGATGCCCCAAAGTGCGCTCATCTTGCTCCTGGGGACGTGCAGGTCATCTCCTGTGAACAGTCTTGTACAAACGTTTTTTGGTATGGTGTTTAATTCCTTTATTAGCATTTAAGTGACACACCTTTGGATTTTTACTGGTTGGTCCAGATTACAATATGCATCTTTAACATATCACAGCCTACCTAGACTTAATAGTTCACCAGTTTAATCAATGTAAAATATGGAAGACTTGCTACAGAACGGTTCCATCTACCTCTGTCTGTCCTTTGTGCTATTGTTGTCATAAATTTTACATCTACCCATGTTATAAATCCCACAATACAGTGTTATAAATTTGCTTTAAATAGTCATAGGTATTTTAAAGAAATAAGAGAAATAAGTTAAATGTTTGGAAGGAAATGCTTTGAGACTCTGCAATTGTACTGTTTCTTCTTTAAGTTTCCTCCACAGTTTTTGCATTCATCAGTCAATCTTTCCAACAGTAATTATTACTGTAGCGTTCTAGTGGCGATTTTCAATTTCATGCTATCTAGCGCATTTATTATTTGGAACTCTGTGAGGAAGATTCCCCACCCTCCCTCTCCTTTCCTTCTTCCTTTCTTTCTCTCTTTCTCTCATTCTTTTTTTTCCCTTTTTTCTTTCTTCCTTCCCTTCCTTTCTTATTTAATCTTTTTTATATCAGTATAGCCTCGTGGATATTTATTTTAGTCTCTGGGTAATAATCCAATGCTACCATTATTTATTTTGTTGCTCACAGTTTTCCAGCTTGAGTCATTGGGAAGTCTTTTAGACTGATTCATTTTGACACGTCCCATCATTTTCTGTGTGTGTGCGTGTGTGTGTGTGTGTGTGTTTTAAAGCACTTTCCTACTTTCTGGCACTACAAGATGATCCAGGCTCATTTTGTATTTTCTATCTCCAGCCCTAGAATTAGCCATTTCTCCAAGAAAACCTGGTTCTTTTTATTGGAGAATGATATTTAGAAAACAAGATCTGGGAGCTAGATGTGCTCATTAATATTAGAGTGTCACTGCTTCTAGTCCCTCTCAGCAGAGCTTGGAAATGTATGTATGAATATAAACTCAAGTATACGCATCTGTCTATCGATCTATCAATCTATCTATCTTTTTTGATAGATATATTAAAAGAGACATGGATTCATACTGATACTTCCAACTCCAAGCCAGCACCACTGGGTTTATTCTAGCATTCTCCTTTTGTTTATTTGTAACTTCTTTCACCAACAGTGAGAAACCTAACTCCAGTTAGCTACAATATGTTTACTGTGTCAACTAGTTTCAGAATTGCTAATCCATACCCTTATGAAAAACAAATTGACCACCTAGAGTACAGTGTTTATGTCCAGTACTTTAGTTTTACAGTATCCCGTCAAAACACTGTCTTCCAAAGTAACTTAGGTCAGGACCTTTCATCCCCACTCCTTCTGTATGGTTATGTCACATGCTTGTAATACAGTGAGATTCATTTGTCACTGCATTCCATCTGGGTTCCCCAGCATCCTGATTGATTTTTAAAATTTGCAGAGTAAAATTCACTCTTTGCTGTGTACAGTTCTATGGGTTTTGACTTTATGGTCATGCATACATGTCCACAGTACCATACAGAGCTGTGTTTTTCACTCCCAAAGTTCTCTCATGCTATCCCTTTGTATTCAACCCCTTCCCCTACTCCATCCCTTGGCAACCACTGATCATTTTCCATCCCTGTAATTCTGCCTTTTCTAGAAAGTCATATAAATGGAATCATATTCTATACAGCCTTTTGAATCTGGCTTCCTTCACTTAGAGAAATGCAGCCAAGATTCATCCATGTTGTTGTGTGAATCAAGAGTTTATCCTGGGACCGACCCATGGCTTAGCGGTTGAGTGCGTGTGCTCCCCTACTGGCGGCCCAGGTTCAGATCCATGGTGCGCACTGACACATCGCTTCTCAGGCCATGCTGAGGTCGTGTTCCACATACATCAACTAGAAGGGTGTGCAAATATGACATACAACTATCTACTGGGGCTTTGGGGGGAAAAAGGAGGAGGATTGGCACTGGATGTTAGCTCAGGGCTTATCTTCCTCACACACAAAAAAAAGAGTTTATCCTTTTTATTGCCAAGTACTATTCTAATGTACCAATGCAACACAGTTTCTTTCTCCATTCACCTGATGAAGGACATTTAGTTTATTTCCAGCTTTTGGCAAGTATGAATAAAATGGCTATAAAGATTCCCACAAAGATTTTTGTTTAAACATTAGTTTTCAATTTTCTTCAGTAAATACCTAGGAGTGGGATATCTGAGTCATATAATAAGTGTATGTTTAGCTTTATAAGAACCTGCTCAACTGTTTTCTGAATGCAACTATCATGTTGCATTCCCAGTTCTAATTGCTCCTAGTCCTCACCAGCACGTCGTATTTGCAATTTTATTTTTTATTTCAGCCATTTAATAGGCGTGCAGTATCTTATTATGGCTTCTACTTCCTTTTTGAAAGTGAGTTCTGCTAAATGTAGAATTTTGTGTTGACTTTTGGGTTTTCTTTCTGCACTTGAATGATGTCATTTTGTTGTTGAGTTGTCTCTTTTGTTTTTGATAGTACATCATCCATCATTCACAGTATTTCTCCCTGTATGTAATGTCTTCCACTGTATGTGTGTATTTCCCTGATGCTTTTAAGAATTTCTTTTTATCTTTGGATTTTAGTAGCTTGACTATCGTGTACCTAAGTATGCTTTTCTTTTATATTTTATTTTGTGGGTTTGCTGAATTTCTGGGATCTAAAATTTTAGATTTTCCAACAAACTTTGGAAGTTTTATGCTATTACTTATTGATTTGCCTTTCTGCCTCATTTAATTTTTCTGTCTCTCCCCTCTCTGCTTGGGACTCAATCATCTCACAGGTCATAAGGCTCTCTTCATTTTTCTTCAAAATTTTTACATTCTTTTCTTCAGACTGGATAATTTCTATTGCTGTATCTTCATGTTTTTTCTACTATTTCTAATCTACCGGTAAACTCAAAAGTATTTTTTTTTATTTCATCTTCCTATTTGGTTCTTTTGTGCAATTTCCACTTCTCTGCTGAGTTCCCACATCTGTTCATTCACTATGGGAATATTTTTCTTTACCACCATGATCACCTTTATAATAACTGCTTTCGTATTCTTGACTGCTAATTAGAACACATTGGGGAGAGTTTCTACTGCCTGCTTTTGGTCACATATGGATTACATTTTCCTATTTTGTCAAATCTCGTGCTTCTTTTAAATTGTGTACTGGAAATCATGAAAGATAGGTATAGAGGCTCCGGATTCTATTGTATTCCTTGGAAGAGTTTTGTTATTTTTCTAGCAGGGAATCAACTTGGCTAGACTGAAATTCCAATCCTATCTCATTTACAGTGGGCATAACTGAAATCCTAGTTTAGTTCTTTCATCTTCCAACTGCTATTTTTACACTAGGCCTTCTGGGGCCTACCCTGCATGTGTGTTGTTCAAAGATCTGCCAATTTGGAGTGTGTGGGGGAGAGACTTACATATATATTTTGCGATTTTCCTCTTTGTGGCTCCCTCCCTTCCAGAATTTCTCCCCTAACTTTCCAGCTACTCTGCCAGCCCAAAAATACATCCTCTAACATGACAAGTAAGACTGTAGTTTTTCCCCTGTCTAGGCCATGTGCAGATTTTGGAATGCTTTGAGGCAAAAGACTCAAGCTTGCAAATATCTCCTGGTGCAATTCCCATCATTTAAAGGAAGATTCCCTCTCAGTTCTGCTTGCTTTTGGAAGTGATTTATACATACACACAAGTACACATTTATTTTATGTGTATTACATATAGCCACACGAGTCTGTATAAATATATATAATATTTTGTGCAGATTTTATCATTGTTATCTGTGAGAGTGTTAGTTCAACAGGCTACTCCACCATTACTAGAAGCCAGACCTCGGTTTTGTTTCTTTCTTGGATTTTATATAAATGGAATTATAAAATATATAGTCTTTTGAATATAATTTCTTTTATGCAGCCTTATGGTTGTGATATTCATCCATGCTATCGCATGTAGCTAGTGTTTGTTCATTTGTTGATAATAATTAATTTTTTAATGGTCATAAAATATGCATAACATAAAATTTTAACCATTTTTAAGTGTACAGTTCAGTGTCATTCAATACATTCACATAGTTGTGTAGCCATAACCTCCAACCTTCCACAGAACTGTTTTCACCTTGCACTGACACTTTGTGCCCATTAAGCAACAACTCCCTGTTATCCCTCCCTCTTGCCCCTGGGAACCACCATTCTCCTTTCTATTCCTATAAATTTGACTACTCTAAGTACCTTATATGAGTGGAATCATACAGTATTTTTCCTTTTGTGACTGGCTTTATTTCACTTAGCATAAAGTCCTCAAGGTTCATCCATGTCATAGCATGTGTCAGAATTCCTTCCTTTTTAAGGGTGAAGAGTATTCCACTATGTGTATACACCACATTTTTTTGTCAGTTCGTCCATTGATGGACACCTGGCTTGATTCCAGCTTCCGGCTATTTTGAATAATGCTGTTAAGAACACGGGTGTACATATATGTCTTTATACCTCTGCGTTCAGTTCTTTTGCGTGTATACCCATAAATGGTGTTCTCAGATTCACTTTTTCACATGTAGGAGGGTTCCCCACACCTCCAACAAGCAATTCTTGGAATGCCAGCTGGTCGCCAGATAATTCAACTCAATTTGATGCTGACAACCCAGAGATACATCAGATTCCACAGGTTGATGGCTCCGTCCTATAAGTCTGCACACCCACCCAACCTCGCCTCAACTTCAGATGCCAGTTACAAGCCCAGGCTGTTACCTATACTTCTGACTTACTGGCTAAAAACCAGAGGTTCCCACAACCTTCTCCTTGGGTTTGATTAATTTGGTAGAGTGGCTCACAAAACTCAGAGAAACATTTACTAGGTCACCAGTTTATTATAAGAGGATATAATTCAAGAACAGCCTGTTGGAAGTGGTGCATAGGGAAAGGTATGGAGACGGTACACAGAGCTTTCATGCCATCTCCAGGTACACCAGTCTCCAAGCAGTCCTTGTCATTGCCAACCTGGAAGCTCTCTGAACCGCCTTCTCTTGGGACTTTTATGGAGGCTCTCTCACATAGGCATGATCAATTATTAACTCAATTTCCAGCTCCTCTCCTCTCTCTGGAGGATAAGGGGTAGGGCTAAAAATTCCAAGCTTCTAATCAGGGCTTGGTCTTTCTGGTGACCAGCCCCCATTCAGGAGGCATCCAGGAGCCCACCCAGAGTAGCCTCAATAGAACAAAAGATTCTCCTAGTGTTCTTATCACTGGGGAAATTACAAAGGTTTCAGGAGCTCTGTGCCAAGAACTGGACACAGAGGCTGATAAATATGATTTTTATTATTTCAGAACCCATAAGTGGAATTTCTAGATCATATAGTAATTCTATTTTTAATTTTTGAAGGAACTGCCACACAGTTTTCCACAGTTTTATATTCTCACACTCAGAGCACAAGGGTTCCAATTTCTCAACATCCTTGCCAACACTTGTTATGTTCTGATTTTGTGATAGTAACTATCCTAATGGGTGTGAAAAGGTATCTCATTGTGGTTTTATTTCACATTTTCCTGATACTTAGTGATGTTGAGCATCTTTTCATGTGTTTCCTGTTCATTTTATATCTTCTTTGGAGAAATGTCTATTCAAGTATTTTGTGCATTTTTAAATTGAGTTGTTTTTTTATTGTTGAGTTGTAGATGTTCTTTATTTATTCTAGATATTAATCCCTTATCAGATTTGTGATTTGCAAATATTTTCAATCTTTCTATGGTTTGCCTTTTTACTCTGTTGATAGTATCTTGTGATACAGAAATCTTTTTCATTTTGATGAAGTAAAATTTGTTATTTTTTTTGTTACTTATGTCTTTGGTGTCATAAAGAAATCATTGTTACAATGGCATTTGGACCCAATGACACACAGCTTTTACCATGTGTTTTCTTCTAAGGATTTTATAGCTTCAACTCTAACATTTATATCTTTGATCCATTTTGAGTTAATTTTTGTATATGGTGTAAAGTAAGGGTCCAACCTCATTCTTTTGCATGTGGGTATCCAGTTTTCCCAACAACATTTGTTGAAAAACTGATCTTTTCTCCTTTGAATGATCTTTGTACCTTTGTCAAAAATCATTGGACCATATACGCAAAGTTTTATTTCTGGGGTCTCTGTGCTATTTCATTAGCATAGTGTGTGTATTTACGCCAATACCACACTGTTTTGATTACTTTATAGTAAGTTTTGAAATCAGGAAGTGTGAGTTCTCTAACTTTGTTCTTCTTTTTCTAGATTGTTTTGGTTATTCAGGGTCCCTTGAGAGTCCATATGAATTTTAGGATAGATTTTTCTAATTTTGCAAAACCATCACTGGAATTTTTACCTCTTTGAGTAAGTTGATTCTTAAGTATTTTACTCTTTTTGATGCTATTGTAAATAAAAATGTAAAGTTTTTAAATTTCTTTTTCAGATTACTTATTATTAATGTATAGAAGAACAACTAGTTTTTGCATGTTGATTTTGTGTCCCACTACTCTGCAGAATTTTCTAGTTCTAACAAATTTTTGGTGGAATTTTTAGGGGTTTCAGCATATAAGATACTATTTGTAAACAAATATAATATTACTTCTTCCTTTCCAATTTGGATGCTATTTCTTTCTTTTTCTTGCCTACTTACCTTGGCTAGAACTTCTAATACCATGTTGAATAGAAGTGGTGAAAATGGGCCTTCTTGCCTTGTTCCTGATCTTAGAGAAAAAGCTTTCATTCCTTCACCCTTGAATATGATGTTCTCTGTGGATTTCTATATATGGCTTTTATTATGTTGAAGTAGTTTCCTTTTACTCTGAGGGGTTTTTTAGTGGTTTTAGCATGAAAGCATTTTTAGTTTTGCCAAACGCCTTTTCTGCATCCATTGAGATGATCATGTGTTTTTTTCCTTCATTCTGCTAATGTGGTTTATTACATTGATTCATTTTCATATATTGAAACATCCTTTATTCCAGGAGTAAATCCCACTGAAAAATGCTGTATAATCCTTTTAATATGTTGATTAATTTAGTTTATTACTGTTTTATGGAGGATTTTTATATCAATATTCATCAAAGATATTGACCTATAGTTTTCTTTTCTCTTAGTGTCCTTGGCTTTGATATCAGGGTAGTGTTAATCCCATAGGATGACTTTAGGGGTATTCTCTCCTCTTCAACTTTTTGAAAGAGTTTGAAAAGAATTGGTGTTAGTTAATTAAAAAAAAAAATCTTTGGCCCAGGAATAAATTCAGCATAAAATAAATACAAATAAATATTTTTTAAAAATATGAAAAAGTTTTCTTACTAAAAGAAATTAAAAATTAAGCAAGTACATCACTTATCACTTTCTTTCTTTTTTTTTTGATTTATTTATTTATTTATTTATTTTTCCCCCAAAACCCCAGTAGATAGTTGTATGTCGTAGTTGCACATCCTTCTAGTTGCTGCATGTGGGACGCGGCCCCAGCGTGGCCACAGAAGCGGTGCGTCGGTGCACGCCCGGGATCCGAACCCGGGCCACCAGCATCGGAGCGCGCGCACTTAACCGCTAAGCCACCGGGCCAGCCCTCACTTTATTTCTAAAAAGTTTTTTAACCTACTAGTAAGCATGAACAAATTGTTAGAATTAAAATGACTGAAGTGTTAATTTTCTTCATTGCAAATTTTCTGACAGAAGTATATGATGCCGTCATGTATCACATCTTTTATGAAAAAATGATCATTTTTTTGTAGTATTTGAAAATATTATGAATTTTCCCAGTGGCCTCTGACAATACTCTGATATGCAAAGTTATCTTTTCAACATGTATGTCTCATCATCATCTTTACCAAATTAACAAACTCAGGTGCTAATTAATTAACTACTTTTCATATGATTCAGGTTCTCCACCACCAACTCCCCTAAGCATCAGGAAATTCTACAACTTCTGCAAGATTAACAATTTTACCTTATATTGTATTCATCTCATGTGGTTTAAAACATCCAAAAATCATTGATAAACTGACCCTGCCCAGACAAAAGCATTGTGAATTATAAAAGATGGTCTCTGTTAAGTGAGGAGGGATTTCAGGTTGAACTTAATATTATGAGTGGTCAATTTATTACAGTGTATTGTTCTGTTATGTATTTCACTTCTTTTCTAAAAAAAAGTGATAGTTGAGGGCACTTAGATAAAAATTTGAGAAAAGAAGGAACTGTTACACACTGTAAGCTTCAAATGTTTTCAAGCATAAGATAAAATAAGAACTAAAACTATGAAATGACAGACGAAATAGAGATAAGGGGATGAAATTGCAAAACTGAATCTATAATAATATCTCAATGGCTAATGTTGTGCTGCCAGAAAGGTGGTGAAGTCAAAGAATTCGTGAAGATGATAATAAACACACTACAAAGAAAAAAGATTGAAATTTTCATAGAGAGAATTTTTACAGTGATATGACAGAGAACAGGGAAGAGAAGTTGGAGTGAGAGACTATCTGCTTCTTAAATTATTTCCACTGTTGAGAACAAAAATCCAATTTGCTGAAATCTTTATTCCCCTCTATGACCCTATCTTTACCTGCAAAGTCTCAGCATTGAATCGATGTCACAGTCCAGCTTTTCCATCCCTAGGGAACAAAGCAATTTATCTCATCTGAAACCTCAATTGCTCAGGCTGTGAAACAAGGCCGGCCATCCATTCTCACAGAGGAGCCAACTGGAGGTAGGATTTTTGGTTCTGAATTCAGCTAAACATCTTCAAAGAATTGTATCTGGCCTTCCTTATCCAGGGCTATCAGTGAAGTGCTGGCTGGCTTTCAGAGAAGAACAATTCACAGTCAGCAGAGATATTTTCTGTTGAGCTCTCTAGAGAAGGCTGTGGGGCTTGTCAGTAAGAGTTAATTTATATGCGGGTTATAAATTTTTATTTTATTCAAAGATTTATAAAGAAATTTACATGGTAAGTATTATTATCAACATAAAACGTTGTCTATTCTCTGGTCATTTAAGCAAAATTTTCCTCTCAGGGTCCACCCATGGACAAAGCCCAGATTTAATCTCCAAGAGTCAGCCAGGCACTCTGTGGTCCATGGGAAGCCCTCAAGTTTGCAGCCTGTTTCCTTGTGTGCTGTGCTGGTGTTTAATCTTCCATCTCTTCCGGGTACAACTAGACAGATGCTTATCAAATCATCAAGGGACTTGACATTCGAAAAATGTACTTTTCATTATCTTTAGACTTCTGCACTTTTCAAAAAGACTCTCAGCATTTCCAGTAATTGTGCAGCAGTTTACCCAACACTAAGGTTCTCACTATTAAAAGTTAAAACAAATAAATGTTGAAAAGGAAAAAGTGATCTTTGCAATTTTGTACAGAATCTATATAATGGGTGCATCCTTATAAATGGAGGTGATGGTGCTCAGGGCAAGCTACCCCAGGAGGCACCACTCTGGTATGCAGATTATTTCGAGCTGAAGACAATAAGGACTCAGAGAACTCACGAAGAATATTTGAGTTTCCCTTCCCAAACTGCCTAAAGAATTTAAAACAAAAGATCTGTTTCAGGAAGGAGTTATTATCATGATGGCTGTAAAGATAATGTAGGATAGAGGTTACAACAGGAAAGGCACCAAGCCCCTTTTATCAAAAACTCTCTCTCTCCCTGACCACATTATCTATAGATGACCCTGAGAGGAGTTGTCAGGCAAACATTTGTATTTCTATCTCCATGTGAGTTGTCTTCTTGCCCTCTGAGGTCCCAGACCACTACCCATCCCCAACACCTTCCTCGTCTTTAGCTACAATACTTAAGCGGGCAGCTGAGACAGAGGGACGAGTTGCTCATTTCTGAGTTTCTCCCATGTATACATGTTATTAAACTTGGTTTTATTTTCTCCTGCTAACCTGTCTTGTTAATTATTTGGCCAGCCATAAGAACCTTAAGAAAAGGACAGAGGAAGATTCTCTCTCTCCCTCAACAGTTTTTGTGCCCAACGTGGGGCTACACTGGCTGGCAAGTTGCGTTCTCTGGCTGGAAGAACTGCCTTCTCCCTGGATTACTTCAGATGATGAGATACGGGAACGCCTGACGAAAGTCGGCAAAATATAAGACTTCTTACCACGTCAGCCTCCCAGAATCTCTACCTGTGGAGTCCGGTGGAAGGAAGTGGTGAGAATTTTTTTCTCTTTCTAAATTTAGATTGGCAGGAGAAAATATTTGGGAAACGAGTTTCTTGTGCTTTTAGTGACGCTGGTACATTTGGTAGAGTACTCTTGGTTTTGATCTTGATCCCTTTTCCTCCCAGAGATAGTCTCTGTTTTTCTCTTTTGTCTTTGTCTTTTGTATCGTGTGTCATAAGAAGGAAATACCATAGTGTAGGACGCAGGCATAGACCCTATAAGCCTAATGTCTGGGCCGGCCCCACAGACTGGTGAGTTTGTGGGTCTCACCAGACTGGCGTCTATTTAGACAAACTTTGCTGTGGGTTAATATGCACATGAAGTGAAGGCCATTGCCAAGGGCATCTTGGAAGCCAAAAAGGCCACAAATTTGGTGGGCACGGGTCGAGCGGTTAAGAGCCATTAGGGCGCTCGCCACTTTCAGGAAACTCCCGTGACAGGATAAGTTGGGTCATGGAACGGGGTAGATGACACAGGTCCCCCGTCAACTGCAAGAAAATGTCCATGCAATGACGAGGTACTCTGTAAAGCACACAGTCCCCAACCCCGTGACACCTCCCCTCCTAGGTATTATTCTGGCTCCAACAGACCTAAGGCGTGGCTAAAGCTGTCATTGTGCACATAAGAAAAAAACCGGATGAGGTTTTTCCTTCTGTCTTGTTCTGTGTCCTGAGACAACTTGGCTTTGTGCCAAGTGAGAATATCCTCCTTGGTCTCCACCATATGGAAGGTGCATTTACTGGGGTGCCCCTTGGTGGCCAGTCGAATAGACTGGGGTTCTGAACTGTCTCTTTGTCTGGCTGTGCCAAGCTCTCAGGGGAGTTTGTCATAAAGGGCCCAGTCCATAAGGGCTTTTGTCGTCTTAACCTTCGTTGCTTGTTAGTGCTGGAAAAATCCCATACCAGTATCACCTGCCCGATGTCACAGATTAGCGTAGCGGGTCTGTGACTGGAGGCGTCCCACACTATTGTGGGAGACCGGAGACACCGTTTTCACTACACCATCCTTACCGCCTGTGCAACGAAAGTCTTTACTTTCTCTGAATATCTTTGGGAGTGAATTCTGTGGATCATGGGGGCTACATCATCTGCGCCCTCACCAGGGACGCCTCTTGCGTCCACGGTAAAGATTTATTCTAAGCGTGGAAAGTTACCTCTGGGTCTTTCTTAAAAAGTCTTATTGGATCGAGTCACTATTGGAATAAATATACAAATGAAGATCCTACTCGTCAATGGCCAGATGACGGATTCTTTGAATTGGGAAAACTTCTAAATTGGGGGAAAAAAATATGTTTTGAGAGCTCTCACACAATTGTTTAATTGGTACCTAAAAAAGGGCCAGAAAAAGGAGGGGAAAAATTTAAATAGCCTTAAGAGCTTGACTCAGGTTGCAATTGAATTGAGAACATGTAAAAGTGTAAGTGTTGATAAGATTATAAAGGTTGGAATGTTTGAGCTAATTTTATATAAAGAGGTTACATCAACTTTGCCTGAGTATATTTTAAAATGTCTGACTGGGAATTCTTCCCTTGTCCAAAATCAGAAGACCCAGATCTATTAATAAAAATCTTAATGATAACTATGGTTAAAGGTATAAGAGGTGATGAAATTTACATGAAGTTTTGTACAAAAAACTGATGTTATTTCTATTACAGAACTGGTTAACAAAAATAGTAATTTAAATGATGGCTAATTTTATCTAATGTCTTATGAAGTCTTATAGACAATCTAAATAATTATTGGGAACAAGTAACTAAATAGTTGTGAAAAAGATGAATGTTGGGTGAACTTTAAACAATAATTATGTGTTATGGTGGTTACAGCTTCCAAACTCTTTTTGGTGACATAAAACTTTAGAGTTTTGCTAAATTTTGTGATAAAAATTCGCTGAGTATTATCATTTCCAAATAAGATAAGATATTAGACATTGATTGCTAAACTTACGTTTGTCTACCTTTGGCTTTTCATTACAGGAAAACTAAAAGGTGTTTTGGGACTATTGGTAAACGTGTGTTTTATTAAAAGATTGTACTATAAAGGAACATATTTCTAGAAGTTATGAAGTCTTTATAAATTTTCCAAGCTACAAGATCCTAATGTAAAAGAAAGATTATAATTGTTTACTTAGTTTTTACTTACAAATTGGGGTTTCTAAGAGTTAAAATTTCTAATTAGTATATGTGATTGAAGCTACTAAATATTAAGAAAATTATGTCTGTGTACAAGGAAAGTAAGATGTATAAAGAAGGAACAAAGAATGGAGATATTTTATTTGATTGATTAAGAAAGATAAATTTGTCTTCAAGAACTAGGAGGGAAAAGAAAGACATGGGACAAATTCTGAATGTAAAAAGAAAGTTATAGGTTTGTGGAAGAGGAATTCTGGAAAAGCAGTTTTTGTATGGTCAAGTTGGCTCAGATTGAAATGAATTTAATTAAGTAAATGAGTTTTAATATCAGAAGGAAGCTGGTACAAAATTATAATTTGGTCTTCTTTCTCTTAAAAGGATAATTTTCTTGAACTTGATAAAGAGGTTATAAAAGATTTTTCTTTACCTTTGGGTAAGTCTACCTAAAAGACGGAAAAAAAAAATCTGTTAAAATGATTTCCTGCGTTCAAAAGACTGAGGTCTCTCTATTAAAGTTTTTGGACTGTCAATGCTCTCTTTGCTTTAACGTTTTCTATTTTTGACAAGCTCCCCAAAATTCATATAAATAAAGTCTTTTTCTTTACTTTTTTTCTTTGAGAATTTTCAAAGGGCCCTGGAACTTCTCAAAGAAATTTGCTCTCTTCCTACAAAGGGAAAGATACTAAATTTATTAGGCTTATTCCGTATGTTAAATTACATGGAAAGCATTGTCAGACAAGTGATGGTAAGTCTGCTTAGGCGCTGTTATGTGGGCAAATGTTATTGACATAGGTGTTTTAAAATTGTATAACATTACTGAAATTCTGATCTGTCCTGATTATCAGTCATAATTCTGGTTATTATTATTTTAAAGTGTTGTATGTCACAAAATTAACCAAATTCCTCTGTCAATTGCCATTTTGAGGTCTTGTTTACAGACTTATTTCTTTGCTCTAATGCCCTTGCAAAATGTTTCAACTTCAGAAAAATTCATGGAAAGGACTCTGACATTTACACTGGAGTACAGGTTTCTGACAAACTTTCTGATAATAAAACTGAACTTGGTAAGAAATTACAGAAAGCTGATGGAAAGACTGATAACTTCATGAAACTGCTCACAAAAAGATTGGGATCAAGAATGGATTACACAGGACTGAATGAACTGATAAGGATGATTATAATTTTTATTATTTTTCATTTGAAGTATTGCTGAATTTTTAATATTTTGTTTTTTTAGATTTAAGGAAAACTTTTTCTCTTTTCTCCTGAGCTAGCTATGACTTATAACAATTTGGTAAATAATATTTTTGTAAGTAAAATTGAAATATTTATCTTTCTCTCTATCTGATCCCTCGAATTTGGAAACTCTTAGTGAGTATTGTTGTTTTCATGGCAATATAGTTATTTGCATAAGTTCAATAAGAATCTCTTCTCCTTATAACAGGACACAATTGGAAACACTGGTTCTATTACCAAGGCTGTGACTGGAACATCATATTTGCGATATAACCATACAGCTTTTGAGGAATGAAGATTGGACTTTATGGAATAAAGCCACGTGGAAACATTGCCCTGGTACCTTATGTTCCAAGCAGCGCTTACCAGGATAAGTAAAGAATGTCACTTATCTGGCAAGCACAAGGAACCTCGAAATATTTTGGGGGAACCTCGGAAGAGAGGAGTTCACCCAAATCTGTAGGTATTACAGGCAAAGTCTGATAACAAAATTTTGGCTTGGCTTTCCTGGCCTGGAGAGGCCTTTAAAGTTCAATCTGAGATTCCTTATAAAAAGTTCCAGCAAAGCAGATTTAAAAGAGCCTATGTGATCAATTGCCATTGTTGCTGTACTTATGTAAATAATTGGGCCAACTCTATTGGAACTAGACTTATTTTGCAAACTACTTAGTTTTAATTTGTCCATCTTTGATAAAAATGAGGGTGATTTTAGAAAGAAAAATTATATTTCTGTAAAAACTATAGTGTAGATTTGCGGATATTAGATCCTGGTTTTGTTAATTGTCTTTTAAGGTTTTTGTTTTATATTGTTGACTTGACTGGATCCTGATTTCTTCTAGTCTCCTAAAATATCTGGCTACAGATGTCCAAACTAACGTTTTTTATTTTTTCCATCATTTTCATTTGGAATCGCTGAAAACTGAACCTGCCCTTTTTCCTGAAGCCTTTCAAACTGAAGCTGATGGACTTGCTATAAACTTAAGAGATTACCCGATGACATCATCAGAGACATTTTAAACTGCAAAAGCTGCTTTGACGCTGACATCTAAAAATCTTATCTGGCTGTCCTCTAAACTCAGAAACTGCTTTACAACTTGCTCCAACCATTAACCTTGTTTTTCTTTCGTTTACATAGAAATGCTTCCATTAAATACTTGATTGCTTGCTTCCACGATATAGGTGTAACCTTGAGAGCCCACCTGCATCACCACCTTCTAAAATGTACTTAATTGAACTATCTATTATCAGGACTAAGAAATGTGCTCAGTGAGATGAAACAATCTACCAACTCAGCTTTTGGACTATGAAACGTCTTTAATTTTCAAAAGGACTGTGAAACTTCTAGGAAAGTTTCAGAGGAGGGAACTGATGGTGCTCAGGGCAAGTTACCCCAGGAGGCACCACTCTGGTATGCAGATTATTTCGAGCTGAAGACAATAAGGACTCAGAGAGCTCAGGAAGAATATTTGAGTTTCCCCTCCCAGACTACCTAAAGAATTTAAAACAAAAGATCTGTTTCAGGAAGGAGTTATTATCATGATGGCTGTAAAGATAATGTAGGATAGCGGTTACAAAAGGAAAGACACCAAGCCCCTTATATCAAAAACTTTATCTCTCCCTCCACATTATCTATAGATGACCCTGAGAGGAGTTGTCAGGCAAACATTTGCATTTCTATCTCCATGTGAGTTGCCTCTTGCCCTCTGAGGTCCCAGACCACTACCCACCCCCAACACGTTCCTCGCCTTTAACTGCAATACTTAAGCAGGCAGCTTAGACAGAGGGATGCGTTGCTCATTTCTGAGTTTCTCCCATGTATACATGTTATTAAACTTGTTATTATTTTCTCCTGCTAACCTGGCTTGTTAATTATTTGGCCAGCCATAAGAACCTTAAGGGAAAGGGCAGAGGGAGATTCTCCCTCTTCCCCCAACAACAAGATTATCTGATTCCCAGAAAAAGAAAACATTACTATAATATTAAGGCTACAACTGTCAAAATGAAGCCAATATACACTCAAGTCAAGCTTTTGCTCAAAAGTTAATTGGCTCCTCTTTGAAACTTTATCATGTTTATTATGTAAGCATAATATAGAGCCTAGAATATAGAAAGTGCTTATTGGGAAGTTAACATTGTGATCATTTATTTTGTAAATGTTAGTATGAGAGATGTAATTCGTTTTCTAGTATATTCAGATTTTCAAGTTCTGCTAAACCTAAAGCCACATTACTGGCAAGTTGGGATACCTCTAGACATCTGAAAAATATGAATCCTAAACAGAAGCATATAAATTCTCTATTCATCAGGTTCTAAGTTCTAAAACATTCTAAGGTGTTGGAACAAATCAATGGCATTCCAAATTTACAGTAAGGCTACATGTGCCACACAGGATCCTACAGGAAGAGAAATCCAGATTTTAAATAGAGGAGATTATGCACAAAAATAAAGTACGTTTTCAAGTCTGAAAGGGGATTTCAAGAAAGAAGAGACTCTCAGAACATGTGGGAAGTGGTAAATAACTTATCAAGGGCTCTCTAAAGGAGAACATATTGTGGACAAAAGAGCTTCACACCAGAGAGCTAAAATGGCATCTCTGGAATCCTTACGATGAAATAGATGCTGAACTACCATTTCCTGAAACTTAAAATGCACCTTGGGCCGGCCCCGTGGCTTATCAGTTAAGTGCACACGCTCAGCTACCTGCGGCCCGGGTTCGGATCCCGGGCGCGCACCGACGCACGGCTTCTCCGAGCACGCTGAGGCCGCATCCCACATACAGCAACTAGAAGGATGTGCAACTATGACATACAACTATCTACTGGGGCTTTGGGGGAAAATAAAAGGAGGAGGATTGGCAGCGGATGTTAGCTCAGAGCTGGTCTTCCACAGCAAAATGAGGGGGATTAGCATGGATGTTAGCTCAGGGCTGATCGTCCTCACACAAAAAAATAAAAATAAAATGCATCTTATCCTCCAAACAAATACCACCTCCTGCCTTGCAGCTTACCTGGACATAGTGATGTGTTGGAATCGTTTTTCTAATTCATTGGTTCTTTTTTTTTTTGAAGATTTTATGTATTTATTTTTCCCCCCAAAGCCCCAGTAGATAGTTGTGTGTCGTAGCTGCACATCCTTCTAGTTGCTGTATGTGGGACTTGGCCACAGCATGGCAGGAGAAGTGGTGCCTTGGTGCGCGCCCAGGAACCGAACCTGATCCACCAGCAGCAGAGCGTGCGCACTTAACCGCCAAGCCACGGGGCCGGCCCCTAATTCATTGGTTCTTAAACTTGATGGGCACCAGAAGCACCTGGAGGCCTTGTTGAAACCCAGATTGCCAGGCCCCACCCCAGACTTGCCAGTTCAGCAGGTCTGCAGCAGCACCTGACAATTTGCATTTCAGCCCAGTTCCCAGGTGATGCTGATGCTGCTGGTCCAAGGACTCCACTTTGAGAACCACAGCCTGATTTGCACCCTATATATGGTTACCAAATCCATTATTTTATCCTTTGGCTGCTACTTTTCCTTTATCACATCAGCACCTTAGCTCCGAATCTCCTCACCTAGCAATGGGAATACGTGGAGATTTTAACAGCTGGTTCTCCTTTCCAGATCAGTTCTCCCTCTTCCTCTCAATACTACATTCTCTTGCCAGGTAACTGTTCCTTAAACATCAGTGCATCATAGATCTTCCTCGCTCAAAAACTCATGACTCTTATGCTGAACACAAGACATTTTAAATTCTCCACTTGGTTCACAATGTCTTTAATAGCCTTACTTTAATAGTAAAATGTGGACACCCTGTTCCGTACCCTGCCTGCTATAAAGGAGTATGTGAGGATTACATAAGATACAGTCAGTTCTCTTTCTGCACAGTGTGACATTCTATAAGGTCATTGTGTACACTGAATCGGTGAATATGACCCACTGCTCCTACGGGAAATGCAGTGTTAGGTTTCTGTAAGCCTTAGTCACATTTTCTTCAACTCATCAGTACATTACCTTGTTCTCTGTGTGTTCTCTTTAAAGTCACCTTACTTAATATATATTGTTGATATATTAACATTGAACTCACACCAACAGCACTGTAACTCGTGTCTGATAGTAGCTTGTCGAACACACATACTTTCTCAGTAAAGGCACGTCACAGCCTCTTGCCCTGAGGAACACCAGGCAACATTGCAGCACTACACATGGGGGACATATTAAATGGCAAGGTCACCAACATAATGCACAAAAAGATAAGAAATGAGGCACTAAATAGACTGCAAGAAGGACACTTGTTTACAATGTGGGCTGAAACAAGAGGGCAGAGCAGCACCTTGTTCCCCCTCAGCTGGGAATGTGCACGTCGAGTGAATCAAATTTCTCACCACTTTGTGCATATCTGCAAATGGACATGAAAGCCCTGAGAGTGTTCATTTGGGGGCTGCCAGTACATTTTAGCTAGTGGGCAAGTGTGCAAACACGGAATCCACAAATAATGAGGAGCAACTATATTATGAAAGCATCTTTTCAAAACCAGAATATTGCTTATATATAAGAGCAATAATGATAACATAACAGCTAACATTTAAGTGCCTACTATGTGCCAGGAGCTCTTCTAAGTACTTTACATAAGTTGATGCATGTAAATCTCACTAAAACGCTACAAGACAGGAGTTTTCAGTAGCCCCTTTTGATAGATGAGGAAACTAAGGTTCAGAGAGTAAATATTTCCACAGGTTCTCCAGTTAAAAGTGGAATAACTGGGATTGATGCCCAGACAAACTAGTCCAAAGCCCACAGCCTCAACCACTATGGTAGGAATGTGAGCGAATTTTCTACCACTCCCTGAAAAGCCCCTTCTGATCCAGCCTGTGTGGTCTCACACATACTTATTCACTCATCAAACATTTTCTGAGTGCACCAAAGGTGTCAGGTACGGTGTTTAGATACTGGAGGGACAAATAGAATATCGTCACAAATAATCCATAACCAACCAATAAATCAAAATTGGGGTGAGTTTATTATGAGCCAAGCTTTGAGGATCATATAGCCCAGGAGAGTCTTTTCACAAAGAAATGGAGCACTGCAAAGAAGTGGGGTGTATAGTGTGGTTATATACCATCAAAGAGCATGTACCACATGTGATTGCAATGTCCCTTTTACAATAGCCACGACATTGACCTGTTGGCACGTGGATTGATGGACACTATGGGTATCAGGTGTGCTGTCTCCATGGGCGTGGCTGTTGTCTCAAGTTTGGTGGTCACGGAATGATCGCAGCAATCAAATCCTAGTCTATGGAGAAATGCTTATCCTTAAGGAAATGCTAATGTGGGGGAAGTTGCATTTACACCTTAAGGGCATTGCTTTTGTCTTTGGGACACGTTAATTGCTTAAAGCGGATATACAATGGATGAACAGAGGCTACAGGCCCCTTTTGGGGAAAAGAAAAAAAAAACAAGGTCAGGCCCAATTAGTTTTACACCAAATGGCTTCCTCATATGCTCCAATGTATCCTGTTGCTGGCCATTTATTCATCAAGAAGAAGGATCGTCTCAGATTTAAGGAGCTCACTGTCTATGAGACAAGAATAAAACAACAGTTATGGAAAAGGAAATAAGTACAGGGTCCCAGAGTGGGGACATCAAAATGGGTCTCTAGATGGAGACCTCTCAGGAAATGTCTCCAAGAGGAAGGAACATTTGATATGAGTTTAGATCAAGAAATAGGAATTAAGTTGATTAATAAAGGAGGTAGGAGTGCAGAAGAAACACATATAAAAAGACAGATATAAAGGATGCTAAAGCTTTCAGAAAATGGGGGTATTTTTAAGGCTGGAACAAAGCGAACATGTAGGACACAGTGGGTGATGAGGCTAAAGATGACGACAGCAAGAGAAAGCCTGCATGTCCAGCTCAGGAGTCTGAATTTCTCTCGGATGCTCTGAGCAGTCATTGAAGGAGTCTAAGCAGATATCAGATTTAAGCAAATTTGGATTCTAGAAGGTAACTCTGGAGGCATTGTGAAGGAAAGATTAGAAGAAATTAAGACTGAAGGAAAGGGACCTGTTGGAAGACTAGGCAGCGATCCAGATAAGATAGGTCTTGGCCGGCCCGGTGGCGCAAGCTGTTAAGCATGCGTGGTCCAATGCGGTGGCCCGGGCCTCGCCGGTTAGGATCTCGGGTGCGCACCAACGTAGCGCTTGGCAGGCCATTCTGTGGCAGCATCCCATACAAAGTGGAGGAAAGTGGGCATGGATGTTAGCCCAGGGCCAGTCTCCCTCAGCAAAAAAAGAGGAGGATTGGCAGATGTTAGCACAGTGCTGATCTCCTCACACACACAAAAAAGATAGGCCTTGGCTCAACCACGGAGTCTGCAGGTGGAGGAGGCCAGGAGGTGGGAAGCAGTGCTGGGTTCCTGCAGGAGGAAACTGAGCTGCCTCTCAGTCACGGGAAGACTGTGCCTGTCATGGCCTCCCCACTCCCATGCCCAAATGCCATGTTCCTTTCCCCATGCCCAAATGCCATGTTCCTTTCTGCTTCAGTACCTTTCCTCTCTTCTCCCATCTGAAATCCTCACTCTTTCTTCCCTCCACCTGCTCAAAAGTGGTCCCTTTGAGGACTTGATCTAGTCTACCTCTCCTAAGAAGCTGTCCTTAATTACAATTTCTCGATAACATTCTCATTTTTTTTAAGGTTCTGTAATACAACATACACTAAATACCTTGGCAGAATCAAATTATATCTTGCAAACAATTTCATGTATGTGGAGGAGCTTGGAACCGTATAATTCTTTATATTTCCTTCGATACCTACCACAAATACCTTGCACATAGAGGTCAATGGATGTCCAGTAAAGTTAAATAGAGTGGAAGCACACTTTATAAGCTAAAAACTTTTATGAGTTCAGTTATTCCTTTAGATCAACTGCTTGAACCATTTGTTTTTCTCCACAGGTCAACAGTGTTGCCCAGCACAAATGAATTTTACACCTTCTCAAACTCAATAGAGCAAAGATGGAACTTCATTCCCCTTGCAAGTCTTACTGCCCCAGAGGAAAGCAACAACATGTGACGTCTAATTCTTTCTTCACATTCTCGTCTCAAATTGTAACTGTTTCCCAGTTGCTAATTGGTTTTCATTATTAAAACTGACAAAAAAGTTTCTCATTATTTCTTTCTTTCTTTTTTTTGTGTTATGAGAAAGATCAAACCTGAGCTAACTTACAATGCCAATCCTCCTCTTTTTGCCGAGGAAGATTGGTCCTGGGCTAACAATTGTGCCCATCTTCCTCCACATTATATGGGATGCCGCCACAACATGGCTCGACAAGCGGTGCATTGGTGTGCGCCCGGGATCCAAACCTCTGAACCCGGGGCTGCCGTAGCGGAGCGTGCTCACTTAACTGCTGCACCACCGGGCTGGCCCCTCTCTTTATTTCTAAAGCTAAAATGTCTAAATCTTTCTCTGGGCTAGTTGGAGTTTCCATAAAATGAAAATGTACATTCCAGAAAAATCCTTAACTTTCCAGAATAATCTTGAATATGGTAAACACCTTGGCAAAAATGTCACTGATTTTCAATGTCAGTGCCTCCACAAGGGTATCCTTGCATTGTCTCCCCTCCCAACCACCTCTCACTTTGGCCCTCCCCAGGCTCATGGGGTCAAACTCTTTACTGAGCGCTAGGAATGATCAGAGTCTGAGGGAGACTTCAAGGATGACTAAGCCATGGTTTCTGACCCCAACCATCTCTCTCCATCTCTGCTTTAACCTCTATTTTTCTTACTCTGGTTTCTACTTTAGTTGTTTACTTGTCTTGTGAATTGTTGTTTTGTGGTTTATAATTATCATGTAAATTCATATTACTTGTTGCCTTAGAGTTTAGAAAGAACTTACATTAAACAATGTTTTTTCCCAGCCCTTTGACGTGTCTAACACCTTTCAACGAAATTCAAGTGGCTTCTTGTTTTTACGTCTCCATCATTATTTAGAATTATGTTCACCCCACACTTTTGAACTGACTAATGCTGCTTTATTCTTTAAACTATTCTATGACAAGACTCACGTGAGGAATCCCTGAAGCACCATCAGCTAGGCATCCCCACATTCCTCACATCTGTTTCCTTGATTTGTTCCTAACTAAAGATGTTTCTGAAACTAATACTGAATTGTACCAAGTGGTCATTGCATAAAAAGCACTATCACAGATACCTTAAAGAGAAGAAATGGAAAAGAATATTCAATTCCTCAGATAAGTTTGCAATCCAATGAGGCATTGAGGGGACCAGGGGGCACTGATCAGAGCAGGAATCTAAGAGAAGAGTTTTAAGTCAATTTCAAATGAGGTTAAAACTGGAATGAGATAGTATTTTACCGGTTATCTGAAATCATAGGCATTTTTCTGACCTATGAGAATTTATTTGCATATAAACTGTACGTGTGGGGTAAGAGAGTGCTGATATTGTTTGATTTCTTTTTATTATTCACCACTTTGTAATAGATGTGGCTATTCACAATTAATAAATATCATAACGTGGAGAGACCCAATTGCCTCTTGTTATCAATTCTTACACAAAGCTAAAGTTTTAAAGATCAAACTTCATTCTAGTTACCTTGCAACTAGTCTATTTATATCAGAAAGATGCTGAGTTTTAGGAAAATACTTCAAAACACAAATTTTATATGTAATTTCAAAAGCAAAATATGAGTTAAAAATTGGGTGGTAACCAGTTTTGCTGCTATATATTAAACTTTAACATGGGAGCAGACATTTTTAGAGAATATAATTGATATTTGCCTATTTGTATATTGTAGAATGTTAAAGGATTTACAGTTTTAATAGTATTTCAAATACCAGAGAATAAAAAACAGAACTGTTTCAGTTTTACGAAATAGCTTTTTAGACATAGCAGATTTTCAGAGCATATTACTTGAAAATAAAATAATCAGTTAGTGAGGTTTAAGCCATGTGGTTTTATTTTGAAATTGCTCATTCCATAGGAGCATCAGTAAAAGCCCTCCAGGAGTAGCTGATGCTCTTTCCTTCCGCCTGAGCACCGGCTGTATTTTCTTTAAGCCTCAGACTCTCGGGCAACACCATAGCCCTCAACTCTGTTTAGTTGAGAAAAGGCTTTATGAGTCATATGTTTTTTCTAGGGGTATGGAGCTCCCAGACTTATTAAGTACAGGGAGAGAGTAAGAGTCTGAACACATTCAATAAACTCCAATGTGCTCAGGTGAGAAGACAGGTGCCTGAACTCACATGTGAAGAAGAACTTAAGAGGATGCTTTCTGACTCTGGTTCGTGCCTCTGACTAAGCAGTCCTGGACATCCCCGTTACAGCCACGGAATAACACAGGCAGTCTTGATGGAGCAGAAGTCCTCCTATGTCCATCATTTGTGCAGAGCAAACTGGCTTAAGATCTCTCATTTCCTGCTGCAGTGGTAATTTACAGAGATACAGAACTGCCATTTAGTGACTAAGAGAGCAGCAAAGTGCTTTACATGAAAAGTGAAATTCTGAGTTTTATAAAACAGAACAGTGAAGCACTAAAGTTGGTAAAGTTGATACAATGTGGCACACGAAAGTTATAGTAAACCTGAAAAATGTGTAGGTGAACTAATCAGTTGCTCTCTATGCCTCTAAAACATGTCTTGACATCCTACTCATAAATAGTAGAGTTTAAATATAATAGAATAACTTTGGAAACAAACTTCTCATCTCATCTCATCCACTGCTGTTGGCAGGAGCCGGTATTAAATAACCAGATGGTGAGAACCCATGTTGAAGCACCATTTTTATCACAATGGAGAGAATATGAGGCATAACCCAACGGACTGATGTTCACATCTTCCCTCTTACCCTTGATCAGTTTTGTAAACATGGTTTTCTTTATCAGTTAAATATGAATTATAACAGTTACTTTAAAGGATTACTGTAAGAATTGCATAAGGGAATACAGTAAAGGAACTGGCGCACAGTAGATTGATAGTTAATTCTCCTGCCCTGTCTCTCTTCTAAGAAACATACAGAAATAATCTAAGAATAGAACCCATGTATAAAGTAAACTTATGACAAACAGTCAATGGCTCCTGAAGTAAGGGACATCATTGTTGAGTGCTTAACCTCAACTGCCTCCAAATACTGTTAACTCTCAATTAATTTTATGTGTTTTCTGTCTTCCAGACACTTCACTGGCTACAAGGAAAGGAGAAGTGTGAAATTGAAATTAATTTCACCCTTGAATGGCCTAGCTGTAACAACAGGTGTTTTAAATCACCTAGTTCTTCAGGTTTTCTGCTTATTACTATATATTTTAACATGGTTCACAGCCAGAGAAAATAAGAAAATCATTATAATTTTACACACGTGAATATATGTCTTGACTATTACAGCTGGACTCTTAATATATAGAGCAATGTTGTACATGTTTTGTGCTTGTTGATAGTACAGAATACTTTTGTCCAGGCTTTCTTTGGCATTATCATAAATAATGAAGATCTCAGTAATATAAGCCCAGGAGAAAAGGGTTTATAAAAATCTAACATACTATCCTAGTCATGCCTCAAAAAAAAAAAGCTATAAAAATAATGAGAGGATATTTTGAAGGCACTATTTTTCTTAATTATTTCCAACTTTATTTCCCTTTACCTCTTTTTAATCTTTCTCTGTCTTATTCGCTATTGGCTAATCATCTCACAGTAATTAAATCACCCTCAGCAGAGTCCACCATGCCTCTTCAAGTGCCCCAGCCTAATGTCTGTCTCAGCTCTGACAAAAAGTAGCTGGGAAAACCTGTTTTGTGGCACTATTCTTAAGAATATCTTTACTCTTGGGCTGGCCCCGTGGCTTAGTGGTTAAGTGTGCACACTCTGCTGCTGGCGGCCCGGGTTTGGATCCCAGGCATGCACTGACATGCCAGTTCTCTGGCCATGCTGACACCGCGTCCCAAATACAGCAACTAGAAGGATGTGCAACTATGACATACAACTATCTACTGGGGCTTTGCGGGGAAAATAAATAAATAAATAAAATTATTTAAAAAAAAAGAACATCTTTACTCTTACAATAATAGCTATATGTTTGAAAGGCACCAGTGGATTACAAAATGAAGTACTTGACCAATGTTGTATCCCCATTTTCCCTCCAGGGAGAACACAACATTCGTGTGTAATGCAGGGCTGCTGCTTTATTGTTCTCTCCTTTCAAGACATTTTATTACCTGTAAAACATAATAGGATTAATGGTGATATATGAGTAACAATATAAACTTACAGACAGCAAAAAGATACTATTTCAGTGTCATCATTTTATGTACTGTAACAAACAGTAATATTTTCATAGTGTAATATCTTGATTGATCATAAATTTTTTCCTGGCTCATTTTTATGCTAATTCATTTATTAGATTACCAAATTTATACTTTTATGATCTTTATTTTCAATCAATATAATTGAAGGGACATCAGTTGTTCTTGGTAAGTGAAAGTTCAGAAAACATTTTTGATAATGTATAAGTTTGAGAAGGATCTTTTTGTTTTTTAAAAGAGAAGTCAGGCCTGGCCCTGTGGCTTAGTGGTTAACTGCGCGCGCTCCGCTGCTGGAGGCCCGGGTTCGGATCCCGGGCACGCACCGACGCACCACTTCTCCGGCCATGCTGAGGCAGTGTCCCACATACATCAAGGATGTGCAGCTATGACATACAGCTATCTACTGGAGCTTTGGGGGAAAAATAAATAAATAAAATTATAAAAAATATAAAAGAGAAGTCATTTAATATTTAGAAAAGTTCTCAAAAATCATCAAACTCTTTAATTTTACAGAAAGGAATACTACGTTCCAGAGAGCCTAAGTACGTTGTCACACACTAACCAGAAACAGACCTGGGCCTAGAACTCAGGTCTGAGTCACCTGACTTCTACTGGACCACACTCAAGGGAGCACACCCTCTTCTTACTGGTAATTTCTAATACTAAGTTATTTTCAAAAGCACAGTTGAGAGAAATTGTAAATAAATAAAACATGATTTTATATAAAAAAGTAGCAATTGGGACCCACAATTTCTATTCCATATGAGTGTTTCCTTTCTTGTAGGTTTCTTGTTTTTAATACCAAGTCCATTTTGGTAACAAGAAAAAAGACATAATGTTTAGTTTCTTTAGTAACATACAAAAAGCTTCTGTGGAAATTAAAAAGACACTAACTAATGTCTCGTCTACTAAAGCAACTTAAGAATATTATTTGATTTTGGGAAAGCTCTGAGAGATTTTTTTAAAAATCATATCCACGTGACTATTAGTCCAGCCAGGCACATCTCCACATGACATCTCCTAGAGTGCCCAGTTTTCTGCTGGATCCAGCTATTGTCAGGCCCAATGCTCTGGCTGAGTAGAGAATGATGCCGCTTCTGAAAAGCATGTACTCAGTTCCACTTCAAGGCTGATTGATGGAGACACTAGGAAAGGAAAAGATGAAAATATTACCCTAATCAATGATGTAAAACACAAGCTATGAGCAACCGTTAAAAGAATTCTCTATGAAATTGATCAAATCTACTATCACTACACCGGGCTATTTCCTATCAGTAATTTGACACATAAACAAATAGAATAGTGTATTTAATGATATCAATTCTTTTAGTTGTGTGCTTTTCCTTTTAAAACTACATATGCTTATATGTGTTAGCTTTATTTTCAGGTGGTGTCACCGTGTCAAGGCCTCGCGGGCAGGTGGGGCTTTCACTGAGGACCCCCAAGGCCCCCCCTAGGCCCGCTGGCTGTGCACGTGCCCTTGGCCTCATGGGCAAGCCCTGGGCCAAGGCCGCAGGGCTTCCATAGCGAGCGGCCAGAGAAAGAAGGGCCCATGAGAGAGGTAGGCGAGGGGCGCGGGCTCTGCCAACTTCCTCTTCTCAGGTCCCTGAGAGAGAGAGACACAGAGAGAGAGAGAGAGAGTGAGAGAGCGAGAGAGATCCCTGACCTCTGCATTGCTGCCTCCACCGCTGGTGCCATGTCACACACCATCCCCCTTCCCCCAGCATCCCCATGCTACCCCTGGGAAGGCACCACCACTGGGAGGCCTGTTCCTGGTCACCTCCCTGTCGTCCCTTCAGGACCAGAGCCCAGTGCAGGGGAGTTGGTTCAGACAAACATTTACATGTCCCTCTCCATGAGAATTGTCTTCTCCAGTCTCACATCCCAAACCCCACCCCCAACATCCTCCTTTGTCTTATCTGAAGATAGTATTTAAGAGGAGCATCTCTGCCATTCTTTTGAGAGACTCCATTTCTCATGTGTCTCCCATGTATACATGTTATGAGCCCAATTTAATCAAGCATGGATTCTTTTACTTGCCTATTTGCATCAGGAACATAATTACTAGCTAGAGAATTAATTAGAGAATATTCATGGTGAAAGAAAGATGTCATTTCTAATAACATAATGGAATTCCTTGAGGCTTTATTCTGGGGATATGTGTAGGATTAAGTCAGGACACACTGTGAGAGTGATAGATAAGTTCTATATATTTTTCTTCTTCAAGACCATGAATTTCAGCCACAGTTCATACCCATCTACTTTGCAACAATGAAAAACAAACAATGACCTTGAATATTTTGCCCTCAGATTCATTAGTCTTTAAAGTATTAATTGAACAATTTAAATCTAGATGAGTGAAAGACTATGGAGACTTCTAGAATGTCACGTTAGGTCCTTTAGAAGTGAAGAATTGTTTTTATAAAACATTTCTATTCCTTCTTATACCTTGACAATAATGTTACTCTGAATCTGTTGTAAAGAGGATAATGGCAGATTTACTTTAATTTGCACCCTTTTTTAAGTACATTTACCTAATATTTCTCAGTCTCTTGAAAACTTTTATCTTTAGCTCAACATTCATTTAAATCACCAGACCTATTTGATGAAGCCGACATGAACATTTACTCGAAAACTCCTCAGAAAATTACTAATTTAACCTGTACTCTGGACGATCCATTGTAAAACGCAAACTGGATTTGCCAGGCCCCTCAAAACGGCTCATAACTCTGTTTGTACATTTATCTGGGCAGATACTATCTGAAGGTAATTGTTCTTCCCAAATGCTTTCTTTAATTCAATCAGCAATACTTCCAAAGTCTTAATGAAAATGTGGCCAATTTTGTGAAATCCAAGTGACTTTTTTGTTTTTGCATGCCAATGAGATTAAGAAAATAAGTGTTTTAATTATTGTTATTGATTTTAAAAATCAGAGACGAAGAAAACAAACTTCTTTGTCCAAAGACATTTCTGCAAATGAAATCGTCTGAAAAACTGACAGCTGGCCCCCTGTTTTAACCACTAAACCATAAGAAATGTAATACCGTGGGCAAACACTTGAGAGTTGTCACCTGCAGGAGTCCCCAGCACTGTTGCCCCATCAGGGCCATGGATCAGGGGAAGGAGCCAGTGGAGGGGAGTCAGCTGGGCCCTCAGCATCCTTCCTTCCTTGGTCAGAACCCGGTCCCAGCTGCTCCCTGTATCATCTTCTGGGGAAGCAGAGAATTCTTCTGGAGACACAACACATTGGGTGTTAAGGATGTCATTGTTCTTTTATAAACAGATGTTAGATCGTGTAACGGGCTTCTCAGCACAGGAGAAGCCACCTCAAGGGAAGGCAGAACTTCTCCAGGAGCTGAAGGTCATCCAGGGAGAGCAGAGTCAAGGGCTGCACAGCGTCAGCCGGCTCCTGCTCTCCATCTCATGGACACCTCGGTCCCCAATCCCCGACACCCCTCCCAGTGCCCCCCCCAAGGGTTCCCATTGTATCCTCAGAGTCCCGAGCAAGCGCAGGACCGGTGCTCAGAGTGGCAGAGGGGCCGCCGAGCTGGAGAGCCCCGGGGCGCAAGCACTGGGGGCGGAGTCCCTGATGCGGAAGTGGTGGCCACTGGAGTTTGTGTGGGGGGCTCAGGCAGTTTCTGGATCCTTCCTCCAGGATTTTCAGCGCGGGGAGCTCTCCTTTCTGCAGTGTGGAGGAGCGCTGGGCAGGAGCGGCGCTGAGGTAGGCGGTGGGCAGCGGGCTCGGCGTGGAGATCGCCGCCGCGTATGGCGGGAGCGCGGCGTCCGGGGCGGCGGATGGGACCGGGGGCCGGGGCTGCTGGCGGGCTGCTCCAGGCGGGGGAGCCCAACCTCTGTCCCTTGGAGGAGCAGAAGAGCGCCGCTTGGCCAGCCTGTCCCTGTGCCTTGGCGGGGCCCCACCTCAGCGGGGTCACACCCATCCGTGGTGCAGGGGGCGGCAGGGAGTCGCCTGCCCTGTGCGCCCGCCCTTGAGTTCGCGCCCCCCGGGACCCCGTCTAGGCCAGGTCGCGACATCTTTGGGTGAACGCTTTCCTCCGGAAGAGGGCCTGTGGTCAGCGCTCCTCTGCCTGACTCCGCTCAGGCTATTGGGCTCCTCATTGCCTTCATTAAACAAATGAACGGTTCCTACACCCTTGGGACCACCTTTATTGAAAAGCCTGATCGCATTCATGGTTTCTGATAATTGACTCTATATTTGCAAGGTGAACTTTGAAGCCTGTGAATTGTTGTAAACTGCATTTAATGAAAGGAGCTTTAAACAATCTTTGGTGCAAATTGTGTAGCTTCCTAATACTAACTCACCTTCTGTTAACATAGACTGATGACTGATCAATTGATGATTGACATAATGTGTATGGAATTTTGGTTTCAGTTGAAAAGATTTTCTTGGCAGTCGGTGCTAAAATTAAAATCGGATAAAGAGGAGGATTTTGGAAGCTGTATGTAGTGTCTGTTTTGTCTCCGTACTCATTTAGAATTGTAAGAATTTAGATTTGGAAAGCCCATAGAACAAGAAGTTTGAAATTTTGATTTGACTGACAAGGGGAAAGGTCAAAAGGTCAAATACGGTAAGATGTCATTTATATAATATTCTAGAAAAGATAAACCATAGGGAAAGACAACAGATCGTTAGTTGTCATTAGTTTTCATATTTAGTTAATCATTTAGTTCAATAGTTTAATCATTAGTTTTAATATTTCTTATTAAAAAATACATTTTAATGATAGCATCCTAATTATGCTTTTGGGTGATACCAGAAGTTGATAACCTATTAAATTCTGCAGTAGGAAGAAATGACATGTTGGTTATTGGCGTCTTTGAAGTGTAAGTATTGGCGGTAATGAAACTTTTAAATGAGCTTTTTTGGATTCTGAACTACTGATTTTTTTACTAGATCCTGTTGGACGTGGCATGTTACAAGTTTCAAAAGGCTCTTTAAATTATTGTAGCAGGCTGAAGCTATTAAATTATAATGTAAGCTCTTTATAGATGAAACAGGCAAAAATACAAAAAGCCATTCATCAATTTATTTTTGTTAAAAAATCAAGTGAATCTTACCATACACATGAATGACTTTTGGCTAGACAGACCTGAACTTGACAAGATGGACTCATTGGTATGGGGAACTTCTTTTGGAATGTTAAAATGGGAGAGGATATATAAATTTTACCTGAGGGTGACCCAAGTCGATATGGCAGGTTTAGTTGCTTTTACACTCTTTCTGAGTTATGATCTTGATTAAAAACCTGGTCATAGACATTCCAAGACATTTGGACCATTTTATGTATCAATATAATAAGATGTTTTATTTCTCTGATACTTTCTGATTTCAGGGTGTCTGGGAAAAACAGTTTCTCAACATAGGTACTTTGGAATATAATTTTTGATTGTTGACTTATTGAATCATAGAATTGTTGAGTTGGAAATAATTTTAGTGGTTTAGAGCCTAACCTCTTCAATTTCCAGGAAATGGAACGTGAGGTTTCTTGAGTTAAGTCGTCCACAGTCAGACTGCTACTTTAGTGGCAGAGTTGGAACTAAATGCTCAGATGCTTGTCTCCAGATTCCTAGTACAGTGCTCTCTGTGCTGCGTACTATTAAGTAGACAAATCAATGAGTTACCTTCTCATATCATATACATAGCCAGCAGGGTCGATTATTTCCCATATGCATTTCTTTCCTTTCTTTTTTAAGTAACTACTAACCACAATTAATTTATTCCCCTGCCATGTTTAATGACCATCCTTGTGTGTGTCTCCTCGAGCACACGTGTGAACTCCCTAGAATGGACACCTGCCTGTGATTGGATTGTTGGGCCAGAGGCTGATGTGCATCAGCCTCTTGATGAGCTGCAGCCAAATCATCCTCTGAAGTTTTAACAATTTCCATTCCCTCCAACAGTGTTTGAGTCATCCTTGCCCTGGGAATGGTCAGATTGGCATTGTCAGATTTTTAAATTTTTGCCAATCTGATGGGTGAGGAATGAAGTATTTGTTTTCCTCTTTTGACAAACGCATGGAGCTGTGCAACTACCAAAATTGAGATACAGAACAGTTCCAGCATCCAGAACTCCCTTGAGCTGCTCTTTTCTAGTCAACTCTTCCCCCAACCTTAACCCCTGGTGGCTAATGATCTGTTGTCTTTCTCTATGGTTTGTCTTTTCTGGAATATCATATAAATGGAATCCTACAGTATTTGGCCTTTTGAGTCTGGTTTCTTTCATTTAGCATGATACATTTATTTGAGTGTTCATGTTGTTGACTGTATCAGCAGTTCCTTCTGTTTTATTGCTGAATGTAGTATCCATTGTATGAATTTACCAGTTTATCCATCCACCAGTTGAAGGACATTTGAGTTATTTTCAGTTTTGTCTTTTTTGACTATGAATAAAGCTGCTATAAATCTTTATGATTTGAGAAGGCAAACAAGTTTTTGCATGAACATGTCTTCTTCTCCTGGGTAAGCACATAGAAGTGGAATTGCTGGGTCATATGGTATGTGCATGTTTAACTTTATTTTAAAAACTCTTTGTGGTAGCAAAGTCATGGCCCACAAAGATGTCCTAATCCCTGAACCTGGGAATACATTGGTTTACTTGGCAAAGGTGAATTAAATTTGCAGACAGAATTAAGGTTACTGATCAACTGACTTGAAAATAGGGAGAGGATCCTGGATTATCCAGGTGGGCCCAGTGCATCACAAAGGCCCTTAAAAGGGAAAGAGAAGCAGTAGAGTAGAAAAAGATCCAAGGGAAGCAGGGCCAGAGAGATGCCGAGTTCTTGGTTTTGAGGGTGGAGGAGGGGGGCATAGGCTAAGGAATGTGGTGGTCTCTAGAAGCTTGAAAAGGCTAGGAAATGGATTAAGCTTTAAAGTCCCCCCAAAAGAACCTAGCTCTGCCAACACCTTGATTATAGCCCAAAGAGACCCGTGTCAGACTGCTAACCTACAGTACTGTAAAACAATAAATCTGAGTTGATTTAAGCCATGAAATTTGTGCTAATTTGTTACAGCAGCATAATAAACTCCACTTTAAAACTGTTTTCCAAAGAGGCTGAACCACTTTGTGTTCCCACCAGCAATGTAAGGGTGTTCCAGTTACTTTCCATCCTCATTAACACTTGGTATGCTCAACCTCTTTAATTCTAGTCATTCCAGTATGTACATAGCAGGATCTCAATGTGGTTTTTATGTGCCTTTTTCTCATGATTAACGACCTTGAGCATCTTTTCATGTGCTTATTTGCCATCTGCGTATCTTCTTTGGTGAAGTGTCCAAATCTGTGACCATTTTAAACTTGAATTTTCTTATTGCCGAGTTTTGAGCGTTCTTTATAGTCCTGTCAGATATGTGATTTGCAAAGGTCTTCTCCCAGTCTGTGGTTTGCCTTCTCCAGCCTCCCACGAGTGTCTTTGTAACGTCCGTGTAACATAACTCGAGAGGTTTCACATGACCTTATCTTCCTTCATTGGGAAACAGAGTGAAGTTGGAGCACTTGAGTCCAATCAGACCTTGATCAGAGTTGGGTCTGGGTCTCAGTTTTAGTAAACCCAGGCCTTCCACTTTCCCCCTGTTCCTGTTTGCGGTGCTCCCCTCCCCCGCACAGGGGTCTGGTCCTAAGTCTGGTAGATCTGTCTCCTCAGGTTTGGGAGCCCACAGAAAACTTAGCTACGCCCGTCAGACATCTCAGCGTAGCTCTCCAGCCTCCTACCTTACATTGTTCACAATATGGCAAATTCCCAAAAGGTCACACTAGCAGTATGTTTGACTTAGGCCACTTCCACCACTTCTGGAGGTTTCGCTTTGCTTTGTGGAAGCTTTTGGCCTATTTCCCCAGATTCCTGTGTGGCACCAAAACTTAACACAGGTGCTGTGAGGAAGAGCAGTTGTGTGTCTGAGAGCCTTCAGGTTTCCTCTGCCACACCAAACTAGAAGTTTGGCTAGTTTCTCTTTTCCCTAGCCGAGGCTCTGACTGAGCAAGCCAGAGTCTCGGCAAGCACCTAGAATCAGAAAATGCCTGCAGGGGAAAGAAAGATAAAAATCCCTGCTCACATAAAAGAGTTTTCTTCTTTCTGGAATTTTAGTTGGTTGGTTCTGAAGTTCTCTGATGCTCTAAAAATATATTTATAATTTATCTGGCTTTGTCCAGTTTTGCAGCAAGAGTGTTTTCCTGTCCTAGTCTCCTCTAAACCAGAAGTTCCCTTGTCATTAGTTTTTAACTCCATCAGTTATACCCTGTCAATATTATTATTGTTTGGTAAAGTCATGCTTTCAATGATTTATTCAGACGTTTACCCTTTTTTATCCTCACGATCCATTTTTACATCTTAGCATTTCTTCTTCTATCAATTTCTTCTTAAAGTACATTCTTTTTCACTTTTTAAATTTTTTCTTTGAGGAAGATTAGCCCTGGGCTAACATCTTTTCCTATCTTCTGCTATTTTGCATGTGGGTCACCACCACGGCGTGGCTGATGAGTGCTGTAGGTCCACACCTGAGATCCAAACCCATGAACCCAGGCAACCAAAGTGGTGCGTGGTGAACTTAAACCAATACACCAGGTGGCTGGCTCCCTTAAAGTACATTCCTTCGATGTTCCTTAATGAGCATTTGTTGGTGGTAATACTCTTAGTAAATGTTTGCATAAAAATATCTTTAATTCACCCCAGTTCTTGAGATATGGTTTGATTGGGTATACACTGAAAGTGATCGTCTCTCTGTACCCTGAAGAATTAATCCAACTCTCTCTTGCCTTCCGTTGTTAAGACACGTATCATGGGTCTAAATGTAAGTCTCCATAAGTGTTCTGTCCCTCTGCGGGGCTTTGAATATCTTCTTTTGTATTTGGTGTTCTTTGGTTTCCCTGGATGGATCTGACTCTAGATTTATTTTTTTAATTCTGCTTGAGATGTATTCAGCTGCCTGAAGCTAGAGTAGAAGAATTTTATCAATTCTGGAAATTTCTGTTATTATGTCTGAATATTCCTTTAAATCATATATATATTTATATTTTTTAATTCAAATATATATGCACATACTTATTTATACACATTCAATATATATTCATTAAATATATATTTATATTATTTAACTCAATGTATTATATTATTCAATATAATGATTTATGTTATTCAAAAAATACATATATTATTCGTATATATAGTTTCCTTTACTTGACCAAACTCAAGCCAGGCTCCTTTGAGCCCTCTTCTTCACTAGGCCTTGATCTTGGCCTATAATAACTACAGCCTCTCAGCACAAATGGTTTCACCCCACACACACACATTAAAGAATTAAACACTGACATAGTTTCTAACAGCTCAAATCCACATCCCTACGATGACCCCTGCCCCCTTATAGTGCCTGCCTGAGAAAGCTCAAGGCAGCCAAAAGAATTGACTGTTTGTTCTGGCCAACACTCGATCATTGGCCCCTGACATCCCTTTCTTAGAGCATTTACCCAAAAGTGCTTACAACTGTGAATCTTTCCTCTGTCTTTTTGAGTTGTGTATGTGTCTCCTATAACTGCATTTCTCAAGGTTCTGAGAGCCATTCCTTGAGAGGAGGACAGGGTGTCAGTCTCCCAGACTCTGTGAGAGGAGAGAAGTTAAACTTTGATCATTTCCAACTAGCAGACACAACTGGCCAGATCACACTGCACTGACCAACACTCTGTAGCTGTTCCCTCCCTGACTCTACTGAGCCCCTGCTCACCCCTCTGCCTGCTCCCTCATTCTCCCTTTCAAATGCCCCGTCACCTCTGTACAAATCAAATTGAATTCAGCCCTGTTCCCTCTTCCCTACTGCAGTGGTATATTACTGATTAAAATCTGTTTTGATCTTTTTAACTAGATTCTGGCTTTGTGTATACTCTACATTTAACACACATCCTGATAATCTCATGCATATGCATATATATGCATATACCAACACAACCATGGGCCCTCCAGGACCAGTTCAGCTGACCCCATCTTATCAACAGAGTAGTTCCGCATTTTCTTTCAGGAACTGACACCCCTCGTCCAGTTCAGGCCAGTTGAGACCACCAACCCATCAATCGGGCCTGTGCAAATGCTTGATAAGTGACCTTTTTGACATCGAGCTAAAAGCTCCATCCTCAGATCATGGTAACACTGCCAATTTGTGAACACACATCTGATGAAGAGCCATGAAGCTTGACTTTGCTTGCGCAGATCATCAATTACCTCACTTCTCCTTACTTCCAATCATCTACCTCCACACATCAGACCACCCTACCCTTCATCCCATAAATTGTAACCCAAGCCCTGGATCAGGGAGACAGATCTGAGACAGACACGTGCCCCATCTCCTTGCAGATCAATCTCACAAAATAAAGCTACAATTCTTTCCCCAAAAGCTAATGCCAGAATAATTACCTTTTTTAATGTAGATTGGGCAAGAGAACCTCAATATTGTGCGGTAACATCAATACATATATATATACTTAATGGATGTTTTATCTTCTTTTTCTTTTTCTTTGCTGAGGAGGATTCACCCTGAGCTAATATCTGTTGCCAATCTTCTTCTTTTTCAAAGGAAGATTCACCCTGAGCTAACCTCTGTGCCAACCTTCCTCTATTTTGTATGTGGGTTGCCACCACAGCCTGAACCACTGATGAGTGGTGTAGGTCCATGCCCAGGAACTGAACCTGGGCCGTTGAAGTGGAGTTCTCTGAATTTAACCACTAGGCCATGGGTCTGGCCCATCTCTAACTGTTTTGAAGATGTTACTAGAGATGTAATTGAAGTTTCACTATGATCTCTGGATTTCCTTGCTGCTCCTTTAGTCCCTCACTTCAGTGTATGTGTTTCTTGCTCCATCTTTCATGCTAGAGGAATTCCTCAAATATCTAGTGGTCCTTGGCTACCCATTCGTATTTCTGTGATGAGGAGGAAACAGCTGAGTATGATCTCTGTGGGCCTGATGGGGCCTGTGTCTGTCTGGACTCAGTGTTTCTTCAGGGGTGTAGAGTGTTGACATAAACAAGCAAACAATGTTGGCACCCACACTGATCTCTAACAACATACTTATTCCACACATTCCCACAATGACAGACATCCTCTGAACACTTGGAAATGCTGACAACACACACACACACACACACACACACACACACACACAATTTGCAAATGACCAGCAGCATTCAGCCTGTAAACTGCACCTGATAATGCACACTGATAATCAGAACATACACACAAACTCACACACATACAGACCACTCACTGTCTCAGAGCCCACAGTGACTTGAACTCTAAACACACACAGACATCAACAAAACACACATTCACATAGATGCTATAATAGCCATGCACCCTGTGACCATACAGAATTGCTGAACACACACACATCCACACAACAAGGAACGTGGCCATGCACGTGTGGGCTTGATCAGGGGTTTTTTCACACCTCAGCATCAACATGGACACCCCGGGGCGAGAGGGAGAGGCAGAGGGAACAGGGAGAACATGGGGGGAGCAGACAGGAGGCACTTGCATAAAGCAAATATGATACCTGCAAAGCTGGTTCCTAAATGACATACGACTCAAGGGTATGAGGAGCCAAGAGGGTCTGAAATGGTACAAAGGAGGTGACTGATACAAACCCATCACAAGATATTGAAATGTAAGGGACAGTGATATTTTAAAAGGCACTGAGGAGAGTTCATCAAAGCTTAGGTATAATTCCAGACAATGAGTGACATGGAATTCTGGCCAAAGAACAGCCATTATTGCTGTTAAAATTCCTATTTAAATGTTTCTTATAAAATTATACTCATTGAAAAATGACAAATATTCATTGGTTTAAAACATTTAAAACATTTCAGGATAAAATTACTGCAGGTTCCACTTTTATTGAGTAGCTTTCCTTGGGCAGCTATAAAAGCTGGATAAAGCACACAGAACAGCTGCTTGAAGGGTCAGAGAACATCCCGTGCAGGCAGGACTTGGGGGTCTATAATCTCTGAGATGAGGGAAGCACAAGATTGTGAGCACCAGCTCCATGCAGCTTCTCCCCTAAGGCATTTGCTATTTCAACAGTGAGAGAAGAGAGTCTGAGTAGAAAGAGGAGGAAAAATGAAATGAAATTTGGTTCCAGCAAAGTCCAGTAACTTCTGCTTCCAGTCAGATGTGGTAAAGGCAGAGCAACAATTAAACATTGATTTAATAAATACAGTGTGTTTGAAAACACCAAAGGGATGTGGAAGAAACAGGACTAGATGAAATAAAATTTCAAAAAGTTAAGAGCCTTTTTAGGTGAGATTGCCAGACATACCCTCACCCGGGGGAATTTGCATAATCTGGACTGTGGTAATCAGACTTGTGTTAGCAGAAGACAATAGTAAGTATAATCTGTCATATTGATCTATGTTAGCTTTTTAATATCACAAGTTTTGTTTCCCTGTTAAATTTTATTGCCTCCACTAGAAGACTCTGTGAAGGGAAGGACATTGTATCATTTGCCACGTGATCTCCAGAACATTCTTCAGTTGGGGCTGCATGACTACTATAGATATTTGTTAATTGTTGGTTTCATGAATGCTATGGACTGAATGTCTATGTAACCCAATTTCATACGTTAAAATCCTAACCCCTGACGCGATGGTATTTGAAAGTGGAGCCTTTGGGAGTTAATTAGGTTAGGTGAGGCCATGAGTGTGAAGCCCCCATGATGGGATTAGTGCCCTTATAAGGAGATGGAGGGCCAGAACTCTCTCTGCCAGATGAGGGTAGAGCAACAAGCTGTCCTTCTGCAAAACAGGAAGACAGGTCTCACCAAAAACAAATCAGCTGGAACCTAGATCTTGAACATCCCAGTCTTGAGAACTCTAAGGAATGCATTTCTGTTGTTAAAAGTGCCCAGTCTAGGGACAGCCCAGTTGCGCAGTGGCTAAGTGTGTGTGCTCCACTTCGGCGGCCTGAGGGTTTGCAGGATCGGATCCCGGGTGCACACTGACGCACCGCTTGTCAAGCCGTGCTGTGGCAGCGTCCCATATAAAAAGTAGAGGAAGATGGGCACAGATGTTAACCCAGGGCCAATCTTCCTCAGCAAAGATGAGGAGGATTGGCATCAGATCTTAGCTCAGGGCTGATCTTCCTCACACACACACACACAAAAACCCAAAAGTGCCCAGTCTAGGGGCCTGCCCCACCACCTAGTGGTTAAGTTTAGTGAGCTCCTCTCTGGTAGTCTGGGTTCGGTTCCTGGACACAGACCTACGCCACTCATCAGCAGCCATGCTGTGGGGGTGACCCACATACAAAATAGAGGAAGACTGGCATGGATGTTAGCTCATGATGACTCTTCCTCAGCACAAATATAAATAAAGAACCCAGTCTATGGTATTTTTGTTACAGCATCCCATACTGACTAGGACACTGAGTGTGTGAATAACTTCATCTAGATCCATGATCCTTCTTCCACGTGACACATTATTGCCAATGATTCCTAATTTGGTGTGAGTCAAATGTCCCTTAAGGATCATAAAGACGTTAGGGACCTTCTCCGTAGTTATGTACATATTGATACGCATGAAAACGTTGCATCAAGTGCTTTATCGACGCCTTAGTCTCACACCTCATCCCATTAGCCTTCAACGAACCTCAGTGTTACAGCCAGTGCTTTGGGAAATAGAGGAAAGTCCCTGGACGGAAGAGGGGCTGGTGTCCATCGTGCAGCTCCTGTCCTCTGCCCAGCCAGCTCCAGCGCAGGGTCAATTTATAAGATGGGCTTTCCTCCAGGCAGCTCTGTCTTTCTCCCAGCCTGTTCTCATATAGGATGATCTCACCAAGAGCAATGAGTGGAAATTGGAAGGGAAGAGCTACAGAAGGCATCTGCCAGGGGAAATTCTTTGTGGTTACATGATCTAGAATATGGACACCCGGCTGCTCTAAAGGGTCCTGAAAATGGAACCCTTCCCATGTCTGCAATATCCCTCTATGTCCTCTTTCCCCACCATCTCTCTGTTCTTGGTGGCAAAATTCCCTTGGCAACGACAATATAAAAATGCAAATAGGGAATGGTCCATTTCCAGTCTCAGAATTCTGTGAAATTTTACTGCCTATCCCCAGTCTCCCAGGACTAAGGCCCTTTTTACTCTTTTAAGATTAGATCACATTTTAATCTCCTTGATTCAGAGTTTTCTCTCATCCTTGTTATGTATATACATTTTCTAATACAGAATATTGAAAACATTATTTTTGGCCCTACAATTTCCAGATTAATTCATAGCTATTTTCTGATGGATGCATGCCTTTTTAATTATGTTTATAACTCCATTAACTATAGAAATTGACTACATGCTGAGTAGTAATGTACTAATACAGGAAAATGGCCCATTTTTATTCATCATAAAGTTTCATGTTTTCATCAAGACAAATACACGAATACTTAATTATTCAGCAAAAACTCTTACTGTGTACATGTAAGCAATAATAAATCTATTGGAGTTGGTTTACCTTGTCGATTATTCCTTGTTTCTGAATTGTCCCTTCAGCATTTCCATGAACATTTTAGAATCCTGCATCCTTATCCTACCATTTTAAATACTAGGTCATTGACAAAAGTCCACATGACTTATCCAGTTGTGTGCTAGTGTGTCCTTTGTAGGGTGTCTTTCCGGGTACGTTTTCCAATGTGAACTCCAGCTGATGGCCTTGTGACACTGACGTAAATACTGGTGTCTCCACATATCATGGGGCCAGTGGTGTGTGGTCCTTTACGGAGTCATATATAACCTAATACTTTTCATTCAATCAGTGTAAACAATGCTATGGAAAGTAGATTGGGGACAATTAATAAAAGAAGATTGATTATGAACATGCTGTTGGGGAGAAAAATTGAACCTCTGGCTATAAAGGTTTATGTTTATGCAATTAATCAGCCACCCTAACAAACCCCGTTCATAGGCAGGGCTATATACATATATATATTAGATTAAGATTATATCATCCATTAGTTTGAATGTGCTTTTGTAAAGTATGCCTTGTTTCTCTTGCCCTTTCATACTGGGAGAAATACGGAATAGATAGAAAATGACTGGCTTACTCTGGTCCTAACTCAGATCACGTAGGGCTTGAATCGTTGAACAAATGAGCCATTAACGGCGGCTACACCACTGGGATTTCCTGATCTAACATCGGTTATACAGCCTATTGTGGATATGGACTCTAGAATAGGATTGTGCTGTTATCCTCAGGGTAACTTGTTCTGCTGATCAATATTTTGGATCAATAAGTGATAAAATATTTTGACTAGCTGGTCTAGATTTTAATCACTCGGTGGTTATTTTCTTCCCTGAGGTCACCCCAACCAAAATTCTTAGTCCATTTCAGTTTTGTTATCCCTTGATTTGGCTTACCTTTGTTTTTTTTTTAATTAATTGAAGCTCCATAGGGTCTTCTCGCCTTATTTTGTCATTCCCACCTCTTCAGGGAAAGGTCAATTTCACTGTTTAAATGTAAGAGAGAGTAAAACCCTCGAGTGGCCCTTCATACAAGTTCTCATTTAGACAACAAATGATGATGTTGCCTTTGCAAGGTCTGGTCACCGCGGCTTTTACACCGTGTCACTGAGCAAGCAGTGCCTGTAACACCAGAAATGCCAGAGGAGATGCTTTTTCTAAACAGGTGTGGGCTGTGTTTGCCGATTTTCTTTTACTTTTTAAAGCTTTCCTTGAATGCCTACCTGTGTTGGGTTAACAATTAATATAATAAATAATTATTGGGTTGAATTTATTTTATTGTTAACTTTTGGTGATTATGTGTTCTGATATCAGATTATGCAAGGAGAAACAACTCTTATTCCTCATAGTAACAGTACTACTTCTATGAATTAATAGATTAATGCAGTATTAGATTAGGAGTTAGTTTCTGTGACTGAAATTAAGTATATTGTCGAACCCGAAAGCTTTCTTAATTGGTGGCTGAATTTAGGCCAACGAGGGTATTGTTTGTACTCCCTCTCTAAGGAAGGTTGTATCCTGTATCTAAAAGGCTGTACCTCTTTAGGGCTGGGTCTGGAGGAGGCAGGAGGCTGGACAAGTGTGGAGCTGGCTCTGGCCCAGAGGGATGAGCAAGAGACACAGGGCACCTGCTGCCACACACAGCCGCAGCAGACATCACTCATCAGTCACGACATGCTTGGCTGCAGAGCCAAGAGAGCCCCCAGTCCAACAAGGTGCACTCCGAAGCCACTCCCGGGCAGAGCAGGGGACTGTGATGAACCCATTTGCAGTCCCTGCTCCCCTAAGACGTGCTGCAGGCCTCCTCTCCCCACTTACCTCAGCAGCTCCTCACTGTCCTCGGGACTCAGGCCTTCAAGGCCCGCCAGCAGGCTGCTCCAGCACTTCTCCTTCCTTATCATCGTCTCCCCTCTCTGCTCCCACTCTAGTTCCAGGGCAAGTTACTTGTGGCTCCTGAGTGCTGCTCCTTGGCCTGGAAGGCCCTTCCTTCACCCCATCCACCCTGTGCACTCCTACTTACGCTTCAAGACTCGACTCCAGTGATGCCTCCTCAGGAAGCCCTCCCTGATGCTCCATCTTCCCAGGCATGCTCTGGGCCACCACTCTGCCTCCTGCCCACGTCCATCACTGCTGGGAACCTTGCTGGGCCCTTGTCTGGTCTCCACGTCCAGCCTAGCCCCTAAGGGGGGGAGGAAATGCTTAGGCTCAGGCAGTGGAGCAGACTCCTGGACCGTGGTGACACTCTCCACCCAAGGAGAGGTCATTCATTGACCCACTTCCAGCTTGGGCCCAATGCAGCTCAGGGGGAGCCAGGACACAGGGAGGCTGGCTCTGGGCTCCACAGGTCACAGGGTCAGCCTAGAGAAAGGGCACAAGGGGCCACACAAAGGGCCTCAGGACAGAACTCCAAGTTAACAATACCCTTGCCAAGGGCAGCAGGGGCCAAAGGCAGCTGCACAGGCCGCAGGAGGTTCTGGTGAGCTTTTCATCTGCTCAGAGAGGCCCAGGGCTGGATAGAAGGAACTCAGGAGGCCCGTCTGAGGTGGAGGCCACCTCGGGGGCATGTAAGCAGAAGCTGAGCTTCCCACAGTAAGTGGAATCTGAAGAGGTGACCCTCAGACCCCTGGCAGCTCTAACGTCTCCGAGTTGGAAGTCAGTCCCCTCAGTCACAGCCTCTAGCTGCCCCCTCATAGGGCTGTGCCTCTCAAACACAGCTCCCAAGGTGAGTGGAGGCTGAAGGTGAATCAAACTTCCTACCCGTGAGAACCTCTGTGATCCCGGCCTCCCACAAGGGGCCAAGGATGATGAGCAAGGGACAGAGGGACTGACCCACACGACTTCCCCACGGATTCTGAACATGCTTGTGATTCACGGGGCCAATTAGTATCTGTCCTCATCTCCACTCCTCTCTCCCCAAAAGGACATGTCAGTGTTTACTATGACATCCACAGACACATCAAGGGCATCTGGGAAGAGTCATGTGTACATCTGGAGAGAAAGGAACTGTGAAAACCAGTAATATCTGCATCCATGTGTGCAGATACTGACATCCACATACAGCTGTCACATTCCTCCAGCAGCCCTGGAATACTCCGCAATCACGCTGACAGGTTTTGGCACATGGGAGCCAAACCAACTGGTGCTGTCCCCGAATGCCACCACTGCTGGGGCCTACCTTGAGATTGGGGGGAGCCTGGGTGCCATGCCCCATCTCACAAAATTCTGGCTGTTGTCCAGGAGGGTCTCACAGCCTTTGAGGATCATGCACTCCATGGCTATGTTTTCCTGGATGCTCTCTGTCTCATTTACTTCATTGTTCATTATCCTGTGGGGACAGAAAATAAGCCAGAGACAGGCTGTCCCCACCTCTCAGGGAGAAGGGAATGCCGGGCCTCTGGCCAGACGTAGGAAGAAGGCCTGGCACCCAGGATGCTCAGGTGGAGCCTGTGGTCATGAAGGGGGAGAGAGCATGCATATTGAATACCTGCTGTGTTGGGTACTCTATGGGCATGATCTCACATCATCCTTCTGACAGCCCAAGGAGACAGGCTTCAGGAAAGGGGATCAGGGTCTTGGGACAAAGGGCTTGGCACTCATGTGCCTTCCTCACTCCTGCCCGACCGGGAACAGGGCAACCCACAGTAACGAGGAGCCTAGCAGGAGACCCAGGTATCATCCTTGGGGAAGTGTGCAGGATTTGGCTCCTTGGGGCATGAGAAGACTGGGGTCCCCACCCCACAATGGTTTTTGTTAGTCTGCAATCATGCTCTGATTACATTTGCTCCCTGAGTGAACCTCCACTCCGGAGCCTGTGCCCTGCCCTGGTCCAGCCTTGTCCTCCCTCTACCCAGCTGGGATCCGTGGCCCTACTGGCTGCCTTTTGCTGGATTCGGGAAGCCATTTAGGGCACTGAGTGTTTGGCAGGGCTGGGTACTGGACCTCACATACTGCACACCGACAATCCTTTGCAGTTTGTGGCAGCTCAACACTGACTACGAGGCTGCTCATCATCTCTTGGCCTTCATAAGGTGGAGAACCCAGGGCTCAGCTCTTGGTGCGCATCTCGTTCCTGCCTAAACTCACTCCCCTGGTGATCTCACTAGTCTTGTGACTTTAAATACCATCTCCGAGCTGATGGTTCCTGAATGGCTCCCACCCTGAAACCCCAGACTCAAACACCCTCCTCCCTTCTTGTCCTCTCCACCACTGTTGTCCATCTCAAGTTCAACATGCCCCCAGTAAAGCTCCAGTGAAGCAAGAAAGACTGCCCCTCCACACCTGCCCTTCCTGCACCTTTCTCCATCCCGGTTAGCAGCAACTCCAACCTTCTGCTTGCTCAGCCAAAAACGCTGGACTCACCCTTGACTCCCGTCTTCTCTCTCCTCACATCTAATGCATCAGAAACTCCTGTTGGTTCCATCTTCAAAACACACCCAGAATCTGAACCTCCTTCTCGCCTCCACTGCCACCACCTGGTACAGGCCACCGTCAACTGCTGCCTGGGTTGTTGTAGGCGCCTTGTTCCTGGCCCCTCTGCTTCTGCCCCGGCAGAGGAAGGTTGCCCCGTACTTTGGTGACTGAAAGAGGGGCAGGGGAGGGGCCTTGACCAGAGGGCTGGGGCCTCTGACACTGGACTAGTCATGGGCATCTCCACCCATGACACTGCCTGCTGTTGACTGCAGCCTTGAGCACATGAAGGCCCATCACCCAGGACCCCCTCTGGGGCTCCTAAACCACAGATTGTGACACACTGACACTGGAGAACAGAAGAAGTTGGCAGAGTGCCTGTGAGTCCCTGGGCGGTTCCCCATTTTGGCAGGTGGGCTCACGTGAGTACCCAAGGCCCTTCCTCGAACCCCATCTGTGCCAAGGACAGCACAGCACCCACACCATCCCACCAAGTGCCCACTGGGCTTCAGCTGTGAACTCCTCAGATTGTTCCGGGGGCCCTGCTTGCAGGTGGGGCAAGCTGGGGGTCCCCCAACCCTCACCACTTGGGATCCTAACCTGAACATGAGCTTTTACCATCTGGGGGTCAGCAAACTCCCACTGGGGAGCATCCTCAGCCCTGGCTTGTCCACTGGCGGGGGCACCCGGAAGCCGGGCTCACCCAGACAGCTCCTCCATTTTAGCCCTGGCGTCGTCCAGGCTATGGGCTCGATGTGCTCATGAAAAGTGGGCCAGGAGCTCATGCAGTGTCAGAATGTGCCTGGGAATCTGCAGCAGGGAGAGGTAGGGGGAGAAGAACAGAGGCAAAGATGGGGAAGGAGAGAGACAGTGATGAAGCAAGTCAGAGAGAGAGCAGCAACGTAGAGAGGGGGAGAGAGAGAGACAAAGCAAATGGAGAATGGTTCTCTCAGCTCCCAGCACTCCCACGAGCAGGGCTGAGGACGGACACCCACAGCACTTCTGATCTCAGACTCTAAGGTGGAGCCTCTTCCAAGGTCTTGTCTGGGGCAAGAGCCCAACGCTTGAGGCTCTAAGCCGACAGGAGGAAGGGCCTGGAGGTGGGCTTAGGACCCAGAGCTCCCCCTCACCTTCCCACACTGCCTGCTCTGCGGAGCTGGACAGCCTGTGTGGTCCGCTGGGTCAGGGGCTGGCTCTAACCGCATTCTCCACGCAGCCCAGAGCTGGGGCCTGTTAGGGCCTGGGCCCTCCCGGCCATGGGCCCCTGGTGTTCCCAGAGGTGGCTTCCTCCCAGCTGGGGCCCTCACTGCCATGGCCCCCGAGTGGTCTCCCCAGGCATGTGCCCTCAAGGACATGGTTCAGACTTTTAGATCAGACCTGCTTTCTAGCTATTAATCTCCATTTCCGTCTCTCTGAAATAAGGCCATCTGTCTCCTTGGGCTGTCAGAAGGATGATGTGAGATCATGCCCATAGAGTGCCCAGCACAGCAGGTATTCAATATGCATGCTCTCTCCCCCTTCATGACCACAGGCTCCACCTGAGCATCCTGGGTGCCAGGCCTTCTTCCTACGTCTGGCCAGAGGCCCGGCATTCCCTTCTCCCTGAGAGGTGGGGACAGCCTGTCTCTGGCTTATTTTCTGTCCCCACAGGATAATGAACAATGAAGTAAATGAGACAGAGAGCATCCAGGAAAACATAGCCATGGAGTGCATGATCCTCAAAGGCTGTGAGACCCTCCTGGACAACAGCCAGAATTTTGTGAGATGGGGCATGGCACCCAGGCTCCCCCCAATCTCAAGGTAGGCCCCAGCAGTGGTGGCATTCGGGGACAGCACCAGTTGGTTTGGCTCCCATGTGCCAAAACCTGTCAGCGTGATTGCGGAGTATTCCAGGGCTGCTGGAGGAATGTGACAGCTGTATGTGGATGTCAGTATCTGCACACATGGATGCAGATATTACTGGTTTTCACAGTTCCTTTCTCTCCAGATGTACACATGACTCTTCCCAGATGCCCTTGATGTGTCTGTGGATGTCATAGTAAACACTGACATGTCCTTTTGGGGAGAGAGGAGTGGAGATGAGGACAGATACTAATTGGCCCCGTGAATCACAAGCATGTTCAGAATCCGTGGGGAAGTCGTGTGGGTCAGTCCCTCTATCCCTTGCTCATCATCCTTGGCCCCTTGTGGGAGGCCGGGATCACAGAGGTTCTCACGGGTAGGAAGTTTGATTCACCTTCAGCCTCCACTCACCTTGGGAGCTGTGTTTGAGAGGCACAGCCCTATGAGGGGGCAGCTAGAGGCTGTGACTGAGGGGACTGACTTCCAACTCGGAGACGTTAGAGCTGCCAGGGGTCTGAGGGTCACCTCTTCAGATTCCACTTACTGTGGGAAGCTCAGCTTCTGCTTACATGCCCCCGAGGTGGCCTCCACCTCAGACGGGCCTCCTGAGTTCCTTCTATCCAGCCCTGGGCCTCTCTGAGCAGATGAAAAGCTCACCAGAACCTCCTGCGGCCTGTGCAGCTGCCTTTGGCCCCTGCTGCCCTTGGCAAGGGTATTGTTAACTTGGAGTTCTGTCCTGAGGCCCTTTGTGTGGCCCCTTGTGCCCTTTCTCTAGGCTGACCCTGTGACCTGTGGAGCCCAGAGCCAGCCTCCCTGTGTCCTGGCTCCCCCTGAGCTGCATTGGGCCCAAGCTGGAAGTGGGTCAATGAATGACCTCTCCTTGGGTGGAGAGTGTCACCACGGTCCAGGAGTCTGCTCCACTGCCTGAGCCTAAGCATTTCCTCCCCCCCTTAGGGGCTAGGCTGGACGTGGAGACCAGACAAGGGCCCAGCAAGGTTCCCAGCAGTGATGGACGTGGGCAGGAGGCAGAGTGGTGGCCCAGAGCATGCCTGGGAAGATGGAGCATCAGGGAGGGCTTCCTGAGGAGGCATCACTGGAGTCGAGTCTTGAAGCGTAAGTAGGAGTGCACAGGGTGGATGGGGTGAAGGAAGGGCCTTCCAGGCCAAGGAGCAGCACTCAGGAGCCACAAGTAACTTGCCCTGGAACTAGAGTGGGAGCAGAGAGGGGAGACGATGATAAGGAAGGAGAAGTGCTGGAGCAGCCTGCTGGCGGGCCTTGAAGGCCTGAGTCCCGAGGACAGTGAGGAGCTGCTGAGGTAAGTGGGGAGAGGAGGCCTGCAGCACGTCTTAGGGGAGCAGGGACTGCAAATGGGTTCATCACAGTCCCCTGCTCTGCCCGGGAGTGGCTTCGGAGTGCACCTTGTTGGACTGGGGGCTCTCTTGGCTCTGCAGCCAAGCATGTCGTGACTGATGAGTGATGTCTGCTGCGGCTGTGTGTGGCAGCAGGTGCCCTGTGTCTCTTGCTCATCCCTCTGGGCCAGAGCCAGCTCCACACTTGTCCAGCCTCCTGCCTCCTCCAGACCCAGCCCTAAAGAGGTACAGCCTTTTAGATACAGGATACAACCTTCCTTAGAGAGGGAGTACAAACAATACCCTCGTTGGCCTAAATTCAGCCACCAATTAAGAAAGCTTTCGGGTTCGACAATATACTTAATTTCAGTCACAGAAACTAACTCCTAATCTAATACTGCATTAATCTATTAATTCATAGAAGTAGTACTGTTACTATGAGGAATAAGAGTTGTTTCTCCTTGCATAATCTGATATCAGAACACATAATCACCAAAAGTTAACAATAAAATAAATTCAACCCAATAATTATTTATTATATTAATTGTTAACCCAACACAGGTAGGCATTCAAGGAAAGCTTTAAAAAGTAAAAGAAAATCGGCAAACACAGCCCACACCTGTTTAGAAAAAGCATCTCCTCTGGCATTTCTGGTGTTACAGGCACTGCTTGCTCAGTGACACGGTGTAAAAGCCGCGGTGACCAGACCTTGCAAAGGCAACATCATCATTTGTTGTCTAAATGAGAACTTGTATGAAGGGCCACTCGAGGGTTTTACTCTCTCTTACATTTAAACAGTGAAATTGACCTTTCCCTGAAGAGGTGGGAATGACAAAATAAGGCGAGAAGACCCTATGGAGCTTCAATTAATTAAAAAAAAAACAAAGGTAAGCCAAATCAAGGGATAACAAAACTGAAATGGACTAAGAATTTTGGTTGGGGTGACCTCAGGGAAGAAAATAACCACCGAGTGATTAAAATCTAGACCAGCTAGTCAAAATATTTTATCACTTATTGATCCAAAATATTGATCAGCAGAACAAGTTACCCTGAGGATAACAGCACAATCCTATTCTAGAGTCCATATCCACAATAGGCTGTATAACCGATGTTAGATCAGGAAATCCCAGTGGTGTAGCCGCCGTTAATGGCTCATTTGTTCAACGATTCAAGCCCTACGTGATCTGAGTTAGGACCAGAGTAAGCCAGTCATTTTCTATCTATTCCGTATTTCTCCCAGTATGAAAGGGCAAGAGAAACAAGGCATACTTTACAAAAGCACATTCAAACTAATGGATGATATAATCTTAATCTAATATATATATGTATATAGCCCTGCCTATGAACGGGGTTTGTTAGGGTGGCTGATTAATTGCATAAACATAAACCTTTATAGCCAGAGGTTCAATTTTTCTCCCCAACAGCATGTTCATAATCAATCTTCTTTTATTAATTGTCCCCAATCTACTTTCCATAGCATTGTTTACACTGATTGAATGAAAAGTATTAGGTTATATATGACTCCGTAAAGGACCACACACCACTGGCCCCATGATATGTGGAGACACCAGTATTTACGTCAGTGTCACAAGGCCATCAGCTGGAGTTCACATTGGAAAACGTACCCGGAAAGACACCCTACAAAGGACACACTAGCACACAACTGGATAAGTCATGTGGACTTTTGTCAATGACCTAGTATTTAAAATGGTAGGATAAGGATGCAGGATTCTAAAATGTTCATGGAAATGCTGAAGGGACAATTCAGAAACAAGGAATAATCGACAAGGTAAACCAACTCCAATAGATTTATTATTGCTTACATGTACACAGTAAGAGTTTTTGCTGAATAATTAAGTATTCGTGTATTTGTCTTGATGAAAACATGAAACTTTATGATGAATAAAAATGGGCCATTTTCCTGTATTAGTACATTACTACTCAGCATGTAGTCAATTTCTATAGTTAATGGAGTTATAAACATAATTAAAAAGGCATGCATCCATCAGAAAATAGCTATGAATTAATCTGGAAATTGTAGGGCCAAAAATAATGTTTTCAATATTCTGTATTAGAAAATGTATATACATAACAAGGATGAGAGAAAACTCTGAATCAAGGAGATTAAAATGTGATCTAATCTTAAAAGAGTAAAAAGGGCCTTAGTCCTGGGAGACTGGGGATAGGCAGTAAAATTTCACAGAATTCTGAGACTGGAAATGGACCATTCCCTATTTGCATTTTTATATTGTCGTTGCCAAGGGAATTTTGCCACCAAGAACAGAGAGATGGTGGGGAAAGAGGACATAGAGGGATATTGCAGACATGGGAAGGGTTCCATTTTCAGGACCCTTTAGAGCAGCCGGGTGTCCATATTCTAGATCATGTAACCACAAAGAATTTCCCCTGGCAGATGCCTTCTGTAGCTCTTCCCTTCCAATTTCCACTCATTGCTCTTGGTGAGATCATCCTATATGAGAACAGGCTGGGAGAAAGACAGAGCTGCCTGGAGGAAAGCCCATCTTATAAATTGACCCTGCGCTGGAGCTGGCTGGGCAGAGGACAGGAGCTGCACGATGGACACCAGCCCCTCTTCCGTCCAGGGACTTTCCTCTATTTCCCAAAGCACTGGCTGTAACACTGAGGTTCGTTGAAGGCTAATGGGATGAGGTGTGAGACTAAGGCGTCGATAAAGCACTTGATGCAACGTTTTCATGCGTATCAATATGTACATAACTACGGAGAAGGTCCCTAACGTCTTTATGATCCTTAAGGGACATTTGACTCACACCAAATTAGGAATCATTGGCAATAATGTGTCACGTGGAAGAAGGATCATGGATCTAGATGAAGTTATTCACACACTCAGTGTCCTAGTCAGTATGGGATGCTGTAACAAAAATACCATAGACTGGGTTCTTTATTTATATTTGTGCTGAGGAAGAGTCATCATGAGCTAACATCCATGCCAGTCTTCCTCTATTTTGTATGTGGGTCACCCCCACAGCATGGCTGCTGATGAGTGGCGTAGGTCTGTGTCCAGGAACCGAACCCAGACTACCAGAGAGGAGCTCACTAAACTTAACCACTAGGTGGTGGGGCAGGCCCCTAGACTGGGCACTTTTGGGTTTTTGTGTGTGTGTGTGTGAGGAAGATCAGCCCTGAGCTAAGATCTGATGCCAATCCTCCTCATCTTTGCTGAGGAAGATTGGCCCTGGGTTAACATCTGTGCCCATCTTCCTCTACTTTTTATATGGGACGCTGCCACAGCACGGCTTGACAAGCGGTGCGTCAGTGTGCACCCGGGATCCGATCCTGCAAACCCTCAGGCCGCCGAAGTGGAGCACACACACTTAGCCACTGCGCAACTGGGCTGTCCCTAGACTGGGCACTTTTAACAACAGAAATGCATTCCTTAGAGTTCTCAAGACTGGGATGTTCAAGATCTAGGTTCCAGCTGATTTGTTTTTGGTGAGACCTGTCTTCCTGTTTTGCAGAAGGACAGCTTGTTGCTCTACCCTCATCTGGCAGAGAGAGTTCTGGCCCTCCATCTCCTTATAAGGGCACTAATCCCATCATGGGGGCTTCACACTCATGGCCTCACCTAACCTAATTAACTCCCAAAGGCTCCACTTTCAAATACCATCGCGTCAGGGGTTAGGATTTTAACGTATGAAATTGGGTTACATAGACATTCAGTCCATAGCATTCATGAAACCAACAATTAACAAATATCTATAGTAGTCATGCAGCCCCAACTGAAGAATGTTCTGGAGATCACGTGGCAAATGATACAATGTCCTTCCCTTCACAGAGTCTTCTAGTGGAGGCAATAAAATTTAACAGGGAAACAAAACTTGTGATATTAAAAAGCTAACATAGATCAATATGACAGATTATACTTACTATTGTCTTCTGCTAACACAAGTCTGATTACCACAGTCCAGATTATGCAAATTCCCCCGGGTGAGGGTATGTCTGGCAATCTCACCTAAAAAGGCTCTTAACTTTTTGAAATTTTATTTCATCTAGTCCTGTTTCTTCCACATCCCTTTGGTGTTTTCAAACACACTGTATTTATTAAATCAATGTTTAATTGTTGCTCTGCCTTTACCACATCTGACTGGAAGCAGAAGTTACTGGACTTTGCTGGAACCAAATTTCATTTCATTTTTCCTCCTCTTTCTACTCAGACTCTCTTCTCTCACTGTTGAAATAGCAAATGCCTTAGGGGAGAAGCTGCATGGAGCTGGTGCTCACAATCTTGTGCTTCCCTCATCTCAGAGATTATAGACCCCCAAGTCCTGCCTGCACGGGATGTTCTCTGACCCTTCAAGCAGCTGTTCTGTGTGCTTTATCCAGCTTTTATAGCTGCCCAAGGAAAGCTACTCAATAAAAGTGGAACCTGCAGTAATTTTATCCTGAAATGTTTTAAATGTTTTAAACCAATGAATATTTGTCATTTTTCAATGAGTATAATTTTATAAGAAACATTTAAATAGGAATTTTAACAGCAATAATGGCTGTTCTTTGGCCAGAATTCCATGTCACTCATTGTCTGGAATTATACCTAAGCTTTGATGAACTCTCCTCAGTGCCTTTTAAAATATCACTGTCCCTTACATTTCAATATCTTGTGATGGGTTTGTATCAGTCACCTCCTTTGTACCATTTCAGACCCTCTTGGCTCCTCATACCCTTGAGTCGTATGTCATTTAGGAACCAGCTTTGCAGGTATCATATTTGCTTTATGCAAGTGCCTCCTGTCTGCTCCCCCCATGTTCTCCCTGTTCCCTCTGCCTCTCCCTCTCGCCCCGGGGTGTCCATGTTGATGCTGAGGTGTGAAAAAACCCCTGATCAAGCCCACACGTGCATGGCCACGTTCCTTGTTGTGTGGATGTGTGTGTGTTCAGCAATTCTGTATGGTCACAGGGTGCATGGCTATTATAGCATCTATGTGAATGTGTGTTTTGTTGATGTCTGTGTGTGTTTAGAGTTCAAGTCACTGTGGGCTCTGAGACAGTGAGTGGTCTGTATGTGTGTGAGTTTGTGTGTATGTTCTGATTATCAGTGTGCATTATCAGGTGCAGTTTACAGGCTGAATGCTGCTGGTCATTTGCAAATTGTGTGTGTGTGTGTGTGTGTGTGTGTGTGTGTGTGTTGTCAGCATTTCCAAGTGTTCAGAGGATGTCTGTCATTGTGGGAATGTGTGGAATAAGTATGTTGTTAGAGATCAGTGTGGGTGCCAACATTGTTTGCTTGTTTATGTCAACACTCTACACCCCTGAAGAAACACTGAGTCCAGACAGACACAGGCCCCATCAGGCCCACAGAGATCATACTCAGCTGTTTCCTCCTCATCACAGAAATACGAATGGGTAGCCAAGGACCACTAGATATTTGAGGAATTCCTCTAGCATGAAAGATGGAGCAAGAAACACATACACTGAAGTGAGGGACTAAAGGAGCAGCAAGGAAATCCAGAGATCATAGTGAAACTTCAATTACATCTCTAGTAACATCTTCAAAACAGTTAGAGATGGGCCAGACCCATGGCCTAGTGGTTAAATTCAGAGAACTCCACTTCAACGGCCCAGGTTCAGTTCCTGGGCATGGACCTACACCACTCATCAGTGGTTCAGGCTGTGGTGGCAACCCACATACAAAATAGAGGAAGGTTGGCACAGAGGTTAGCTCAGGGTGAATCTTCCTTTGAAAAAGAAGAAGATTGGCAACAGATATTAGCTCAGGGTGAATCCTCCTCAGCAAAGAAAAAGAAAAAGAAGATAAAACATCCATTAAGTATATATATATGTATTGATGTTACCGCACAATATTGAGGTTCTCTTGCCCAATCTACATTAAAAAAGGTAATTATTCTGGCATTAGCTTTTGGGGAAAGAATTGTAGCTTTATTTTGTGAGATTGATCTGCAAGGAGATGGGGCACGTGTCTGTCTCAGATCTGTCTCCCTGATCCAGGGCTTGGGTTACAATTTATGGGATGAAGGGTAGGGTGGTCTGATGTGTGGAGGTAGATGATTGGAAGTAAGGAGAAGTGAGGTAATTGATGATCTGCGCAAGCAAAGTCAAGCTTCATGGCTCTTCATCAGATGTGTGTTCACAAATTGGCAGTGTTACCATGATCTGAGGATGGAGCTTTTAGCTCGATGTCAAAAAGGTCACTTATCAAGCATTTGCACAGGCCCGATTGATGGGTTGGTGGTCTCAACTGGCCTGAACTGGACGAGGGGTGTCAGTTCCTGAAAGAAAATGCGGAACTACTCTGTTGATAAGATGGGGTCAGCTGAACTGGTCCTGGAGGGCCCATGGTTGTGTTGGTATATGCATATATATGCATATGCATGAGATTATCAGGATGTGTGTTAAATGTAGAGTATACACAAAGCCAGAATCTAGTTAAAAAGATCAAAACAGATTTTAATCAGTAATATACCACTGCAGTAGGGAAGAGGGAACAGGGCTGAATTCAATTTGATTTGTACAGAGGTGACGGGGCATTTGAAAGGGAGAATGAGGGAGCAGGCAGAGGGGTGAGCAGGGGCTCAGTAGAGTCAGGGAGGGAACAGCTACAGAGTGTTGGTCAGTGCAGTGTGATCTGGCCAGTTGTGTCTGCTAGTTGGAAATGATCAAAGTTTAACTTCTCTCCTCTCACAGAGTCTGGGAGACTGACACCCTGTCCTCCTCTCAAGGAATGGCTCTCAGAACCTTGAGAAATGCAGTTATAGGAGACACATACACAACTCAAAAAGACAGAGGAAAGATTCACAGTTGTAAGCACTTTTGGGTAAATGCTCTAAGAAAGGGATGTCAGGGGCCAATGATCGAGTGTTGGCCAGAACAAACAGTCAATTCTTTTGGCTGCCTTGAGCTTTCTCAGGCAGGCACTATAAGGGGGCAGGGGTCATCGTAGGGATGTGGATTTGAGCTGTTAGAAACTATGTCAGTGTTTAATTCTTTAATGTGTGTGTGTGGGGTGAAACCATTTGTGCTGAGAGGCTGTAGTTATTATAGGCCAAGATCAAGGCCTAGTGAAGAAGAGGGCTCAAAGGAGCCTGGCTTGAGTTTGGTCAAGTAAAGGAAACTATATATACGAATAATATATGTATTTTTTGAATAACATAAATCATTATATTGAATAATATAATACATTGAGTTAAATAATATAAATATATATTTAATGAATATATATTGAATGTGTATAAATAAGTATGTGCATATATATTTGAATTAAAAAATATAAATATATATATGATTTAAAGGAATATTCAGACATAATAACAGAAATTTCCAGAATTGATAAAATTCTTCTACTCTAGCTTCAGGCAGCTGAATACATCTCAAGCAGAATTAAAAAAATAAATCTAGAGTCAGATCCATCCAGGGAAACCAAAGAACACCAAATACAAAAGAAGATATTCAAAGCCCCGCAGAGGGACAGAACACTTATGGAGACTTACATTTAGACCCATGATACGTGTCTTAACAACGGAAGGCAAGAGAGAGTTGGATTAATTCTTCAGGGTACAGAGAGACGATCACTTTCAGTGTATACCCAATCAAACCATATCTCAAGAACTGGGGTGAATTAAAGATATTTTTATGCAAACATTTACTAAGAGTATTACCACCAACAAATGCTCATTAAGGAACATCGAAGGAATGTACTTTAAGGGAGCCAGCCACCTGGTGTATTGGTTTAAGTTCACCACGCACCACTTTGGTTGCCTGGGTTCATGGGTTTGGATCTCAGGTGTGGACCTACAGCACTCATCAGCCACGCCGTGGTGGTGACCCACATGCAAAATAGCAGAAGATAGGAAAAGATGTTAGCCCAGGGCTAATCTTCCTCAAAGAAAAAATTTAAAAAGTGAAAAAGAATGTACTTTAAGAAGAAATTGATAGAAGAAGAAATGCTAAGATGTAAAAATGGATCGTGAGGATAAAAAAGGGTAAACGTCTGAATAAATCATTGAAAGCATGACTTTACCAAACAATAATAATATTGACAGGGTATAACTGATGGAGTTAAAAACTAATGACAAGGGAACTTCTGGTTTAGAGGAGACTAGGACAGGAAAACACTCTTGCTGCAAAACTGGACAAAGCCAGATAAATTATAAATATATTTTTAGAGCATCAGAGAACTTCAGAACCAACCAACTAAAATTCCAGAAAGAAGAAAACTCTTTTATGTGAGCAGGGATTTTTATCTTTCTTTCCCCTGCAGGCATTTTCTGATTCTAGGTGCTTGCCGAGACTCTGGCTTGCTCAGTCAGAGCCTCGGCTAGGGAAAAGAGAAACTAGCCAAACTTCTAGTTTGGTGTGGCAGAGGAAACCTGAAGGCTCTCAGACACACAACTGCTCTTCCTCACAGCACCTGTGTTAAGTTTTGGTGCCACACAGGAATCTGGGGAAATAGGCCAAAAGCTTCCACAAAGCAAAGCGAAACCTCCAGAAGTGGTGGAAGTGGCCTAAGTCAAACATACTGCTAGTGTGACCTTTTGGGAATTTGCCATATTGTGAACAATGTAAGGTAGGAGGCTGGAGAGCTACGCTGAGATGTCTGACGGGCGTAGCTAAGTTTTCTGTGGGCTCCCAAACCTGAGGAGACAGATCTACCAGACTTAGGACCAGACCCCTGTGCGGGGGAGGGGAGCACCGCAAACAGGAACAGGGGGAAAGTGGAAGGCCTGGGTTTACTAAAACTGAGACCCAGACCCAACTCTGATCAAGGTCTGATTGGACTCAAGTGCTCCAACTTCACTCTGTTTCCCAATGAAGGAAGATAAGGTCATGTGAAACCTCTCGAGTTATGTTACACGGACGTTACAAAGACACTCGTGGGAGGCTGGAGAAGGCAAACCACAGACTGGGAGAAGACCTTTGCAAATCACATATCTGACAGGACTATAAAGAACGCTCAAAACTCGGCAATAAGAAAATTCAAGTTTAAAATGGTCACAGATTTGGACACTTCACCAAAGAAGATACGCAGATGGCAAATAAGCACATGAAAAGATGCTCAAGGTCGTTAATCATGAGAAAAAGGCACATAAAAACCACATTGAGATCCTGCTATGTACATACTGGAATGACTAGAATTAAAGAGGTTGAGCATACCAAGTGTTAATGAGGATGGAAAGTAACTGGAACACCCTTACATTGCTGGTGGGAACACAAAGTGGTTCAGCCTCTTTGGAAAACAGTTTTAAAGTGGAGTTTATTATGCTGCTGTAACAAATTAGCACAAATTTCATGGCTTAAATCAACTCAGATTTATTGTTTTACAGTACTGTAGGTTAGCAGTCTGACACGGGTCTCTTTGGGCTATAATCAAGGTGTTGGCAGAGCTAGGTTCTTTTGGGGGGACTTTAAAGCTTAATCCATTTCCTAGCCTTTTCAAGCTTCTAGAGACCACCACATTCCTTAGCCTATGCCCCCCTCCTCCACCCTCAAAACCAAGAACTCGGCATCTCTCTGGCCCTGCTTCCCTTGGATCTTTTTCTACTCTACTGCTTCTCTTTCCCTTTTAAGGGCCTTTGTGATGCACTGGGCCCACCTGGATAATCCAGGATCCTCTCCCTATTTTCAAGTCAGTTGATCAGTAACCTTAATTCTGTCTGCAAATTTAATTCACCTTTGCCAAGTAAACCAATGTATTCCCAGGTTCAGGGATTAGGACATCTTTGTGGGCCATGACTTTGCTACCACAAAGAGTTTTTAAAATAAAGTTAAACATGCACATACCATATGACCCAGCAATTCCACTTCTATGTGCTTACCCAGGAGAAGAAGACATGTTCATGCAAAAACTTGTTTGCCTTCTCAAATCATAAAGATTTATAGCAGCTTTATTCATAGTCAAAAAAGACAAAACTGAAAATAACTCAAATGTCCTTCAACTGGTGGATGGATAAACTGGTAAATTCATACAATGGATACTACATTCAGCAATAAAACAGAAGGAACTGCTGATACAGTCAACAACATGAACACTCAAATAAATGTATCATGCTAAATGAAAGAAACCAGACTCAAAAGGCCAAATACTGTAGGATTCCATTTATATGATATTCCAGAAAAGACAAACCATAGAGAAAGACAACAGATCATTAGCCACCAGGGGTTAAGGTTGGGGGAAGAGTTGACTAGAAAAGAGCAGCTCAAGGGAGTTCTGGATGCTGGAACTGTTCTGTATCTCAATTTTGGTAGTTGCACAGCTCCATGCGTTTGTCAAAAGAGGAAAACAAATACTTCATTCCTCACCCATCAGATTGGCAAAAATTTAAAAATCTGACAATGCCAATCTGACCATTCCCAGGGCAAGGATGACTCAAACACTGTTGGAGGGAATGGAAATTGTTAAAACTTCAGAGGATGATTTGGCTGCAGCTCATCAAGAGGCTGATGCACATCAGCCTCTGGCCCAACAATCCAATCACAGGCAGGTGTCCATTCTAGGGAGTTCACACGTGTGCTCGAGGAGACACACACAAGGATGGTCATTAAACATGGCAGGGGAATAAATTAATTGTGGTTAGTAGTTACTTAAAAAAGAAAGGAAAGAAATGCATATGGGAAATAATCGACCCTGCTGGCTATGTATATGATATGAGAAGGTAACTCATTGATTTGTCTACTTAATAGTACGCAGCACAGAGAGCACTGTACTAGGAATCTGGAGACAAGCATCTGAGCATTTAGTTCCAACTCTGCCACTAAAGTAGCAGTCTGACTGTGGACGACTTAACTCAAGAAACCTCACGTTCCATTTCCTGGAAATTGAAGAGGTTAGGCTCTAAACCACTAAAATTATTTCCAACTCAACAATTCTATGATTCAATAAGTCAACAATCAAAAATTATATTCCAAAGTACCTATGTTGAGAAACTGTTTTTCCCAGACACCCTGAAATCAGAAAGTATCAGAGAAATAAAACATCTTATTATATTGATACATAAAATGGTCCAAATGTCTTGGAATGTCTATGACCAGGTTTTTAATCAAGATCATAACTCAGAAAGAGTGTAAAAGCAACTAAACCTGCCATATCGACTTGGGTCACCCTCAGGTAAAATTTATATATCCTCTCCCATTTTAACATTCCAAAAGAAGTTCCCCATACCAATGAGTCCATCTTGTCAAGTTCAGGTCTGTCTAGCCAAAAGTCATTCATGTGTATGGTAAGATTCACTTGATTTTTTAACAAAAATAAATTGATGAATGGCTTTTTGTATTTTTGCCTGTTTCATCTATAAAGAGCTTACATTATAATTTAATAGCTTCAGCCTGCTACAATAATTTAAAGAGCCTTTTGAAACTTGTAACATGCCACGTCCAACAGGATCTAGTAAAAAAATCAGTAGTTCAGAATCCAAAAAAGCTCATTTAAAAGTTTCATTACCGCCAATACTTACACTTCAAAGACGCCAATAACCAACATGTCATTTCTTCCTACTGCAGAATTTAATAGGTTATCAACTTCTGGTATCACCCAAAAGCATAATTAGGATGCTATCATTAAAATGTATTTTTTAATAAGAAATATTAAAACTAATGATTAAACTATTGAACTAAAT